>NC_029793.2:15091607-15109693 GCF_000816755.2 Arachis ipaensis | reverse complement strand
TGAGAAAGATGACATTATGGCAATACTGCAGACACAAAATGAGACAATAACCCGAAAGAAAATGCAAGCAAAATAAAAGGAGAAAGCTAGAAGAAGTCGTCCAAAAAATCGGAGTAAGGTGTGTATAACTAGTTTAAAATGATTTTTAGTTCTTAGAATGTTAGGGGGTTGACAGAAGTTGGTAAATTGAGTATGGTAAAAAATTTTAGGCGAAATTTTAAACTACAAATGCTAGGCCTGATAGAAACTAAAAAAAAGGTAGTGACTAAATTTGATGTTGTGCAACTGTGGGAAAATAATGCGGTAGGATGGGAGTATGTGGGGGCGGAAGGTGCTTCAGGCGAGCTGCTGTTGATGTGGGATGAAACGGGTTTTAAGATAGACAACTGTTATAAAGGAGATAGGTGGTTGTGTGTGGAGGGGGAACTGGTAAAGAATAGATTTCGTTGTGCTTTCTGTTTAGTGTATGGTGCACATGCTCGGAATGAAAAGCTGATTGTGTGGGAAGAGCAGAGCTTTTTATCTGGATTATGTCAAGTACCCTTATGCTTTATGGGTGACTTTAATGAGGTCGTGAAAGTGAAAGAGCGAAAAGGGGCAACTACTTTGACGGGGTCAGCAGCGGATTTCATATCATGGATCCAGGATATGGGGCTCGTGACCTAGATTTATCTGACCGCCTGTTTACATGGTTCAGAGGCCAATCCTGTAGTCGCATAGATAGAATGTTGGTTGGTTTGGAATGGTTAGAAGAGTTCCTAAAGACAAGGTTACGAGGTGGACCAAGAGGGCTGTCAAATCATTGCCCAGTGCTTATGGAGGCTACAAGGGTCGAAAGGGGCCGAGACCTTTTCGAAGTCTGAATTCATGGTTCACTCATGAAGGGTTCTTGAGGATGGTGAAGGAGGAGTGGAGAAGCTTAGGTGAGGGGCGCTTCCTGGACAAGTTAAAGGCAATGGCGGTTCCTTTCGGCAGATGGCATAGAGAGAATTTTAGATCTATGGACATGAGGATCCAAAAGTTTGAGGAGGAAATCAAGAAAGTAGATGATATGGTTAGCAACGGAGTGCATGATGGAACATTGGAGGCAAGAAGGAAGGCACTGGTTAGCTCTTGTAAGAGGTAGTATATCAGGAAGGAGGTACATTGGAAGCAGATGTCAAGATCCAGGCATGTAAAAGAGATGGACAAAAATATTCGGTACTTTCACAATTTAGCCTCAGCTCGAAGGAGGAACAACCGGATTGATGCTTTAATGATTCATGGAAGAGTAGTAAGGAATCAGGCCAGGATTAAGGTGGCTATAAGAGATTTCTACAAGGACTTGTACCAACAGGAGGTGTCACCTAACATAGGCTTTCGGGATGGGTTAGTAATGCAGTTAGATGTGGAAGAGGCAACAGATCTAGAGTTGATGCCATCTGTGAAAGAAATAAAGGAGGCAGTTTGGGATTGTGAGTCAACAAAAGCACCAGGAAGTGACAGGTATAATATGAATTTCATCAAGAAGTGTTGGGAAGAAGTTAGCCAGGAGTTTACTGGAGCAGTCTTGGATTTTTTTCCGGTCTTCTAGGTTACCTAGGGATTCGAATGTCACTTGGGTGGCGCTGGCGCCGAAGTTTGTGGGAGCTAAAGAAATTAAAGACCTCAGGCCGATTAGTATGGTGGGGTATGTGTATAAGGTCATATCTAAGGTATTGGTTCGGAGGATGAGGAAGGTCATGTCAGGGTCAGTTGGAGAGACACATAGTGCGTTTGTGCAGGGCAGGAAAATCCATGATGGGACATTGATAGCCTGTGAGATCGTGCAGTGGCTGAAGGCAAGGAAAAAGAGTGCAGCGATTATTAAACTTGATTTTCAAAAGGCATACGACAGGGTCAAATGGAGCTTTGTGGATATTATTTTGCATAAGATGGGCTTTGGCTATAGATGGTGGGGGTGGATTAAGGAGTGTGTCTGCTTTGCGTCTATGTTGGTTTTTATAAATGGGTCCCCCTCTAAGCCATTCAAGATTGAAAGGGGACTACGACAAAGAGACCCTTTATCTCCTTTTCTATTTGTGCTAGTTGTTGATGTGCTACATAGGATGATTAGGGAGGCAGTGAGGAATGGCCGCTTCTATCCGCTTTTGGTTGGGCAGGATAATATCGAGCTATCGCACTTGCAGTTTGCAGATGACACCATTCTATTCTGCCCTACTGAGGAAGAGACTATCAGGAACTATAAGCGATTGTTGCGTTGTTTTGAGTTGATGTCTGGGTTGAGTATTAATTTTGAGAAGTCCAGCTTCATTCCGGTGAATAGTGATCAGCAGTGGGCGCGTAGGATGTGTCAGTTGTTGGGGTGTAAGGAGGAGTCTCTACCAGTCCGATATCTTGGCATTTCTCTCGGAGCGAATCCAAAGCTTGTTAAAACTTAGAAACCGGTGATTGACAAGGTGAAGAAAAGCTAAGCCTGTAGAAAACAAAGATTCTAAACAAAGCGGTTAAGCTAGTTCTTATTAAGTCTGTCCTGAATAGCTTGCCTATCTACTATCTTAGCCTATACAAGCTGCCGAAGGCGGTAGCAGAGAAGTTGATCTCACTCCAAAGGTGCTTCTTGTGGAGTAAAGAGGATGGGAGAAATAGGATACCACTAGTAAAATGAAAAGTGGTGATGGCTCCGAAAAAGGCAGGTGGTCTGGGTATTGGAGACGCAGTGATTCGGAATACAACTTTGCTCTTTAAGTGGTGGTGGAGGTTCTCGAAAGAAGACTGTCCCCTATGGAAGAAAGTCGTCTGTTCCTGTAATAACATGAATCCGGCTGAGATGCTGTGTGGTCAGCCTGTACCTACAAGAGGGGGCTCGTGGAAGGATATTTGTCAATTACAAATCCGTGAGCCACATGTTAGAGAAAAAATGATCAGAGGTCTGTATATGGATGTAGGGAATGGCATAACAGTCCGGTTTGGGGAGGATATCTGGTTACCTCACGGTCCCCTGAAAGAGTTGTTTCCAAGGCTTTTCTCGGTCTCAAACCTGAAAGGATCGGTTATTGGGGATTGCGGGTTTTGGGATGGGTTAGAGTGGATATGGAACTTCCAATGGAGGAGAGAGATTTTTCAATGGGAGTTGGAACTAGTAAACCAACTCCATCAGATTTTACAGTCAGTTAAGCTAACAATTGAGAGGGAGGATAGAGTGGTCTGGAAATTTGGTAGATCTGGTATCTATTCGACTAACTCATTTGTGCAGGTGTTGTAGGAAGCGGTTTTTCTGAAGGAAATAACAAGCTATAGTTTCACAAGTGCTATTTGGAAGGGTTTCGCTCCACCAAGGATTGAGTTATTCTCTTAGTTTGTGTTGGTGGAAAGGGTGAATACTAAGAAAAGATTGTGTAGACTAGGAGTCATTAACTCGAATGATAGTACGTGGGTCTTATATTGTAAATCTGTAGAGTCTACTTTTCATTTGTTTGTTGGTTGTGAGATTTCATGGCAGGTGTGGTGTGCTTGGCTTTTTGCTCTTGGAAGGAAATGGACCATGCCGGGTACACTAAAGCAACATTTTGAAAGTTGGACGAATGTTGCAACAAGAAAAGGTGAGAGGAAGATGTGGGTGATTGGCTTCTTTGCCGTTATCTGGACGATTTGGTTAGAACGGAATAGTAGAATCTTCAGGAAAAGGCTCAAGTGTGGTGGACATTATAAGTAGATCATTTTTGCTATCCGATGAGTGGAGGGGTTGTGAACCCTATGGTTGTTGATGGCAATACCGAAGATAACTAGGGGTTGTTATGACTAGAGTTGTAAGTTTTTCTTTACTGCTTTATATGCTCCACCCTGTTGTGTTGAGCTTTTTACTTCAAATAATAATAATAATAATAATAATAATAATAATAATAATAATAATAATAATAATAATAATAATAATAATAATAATAATAATAATAATAATAATAATAATAATAATAATAATAATAATAATAAAAATGTAGACATATTACTACTTTTAAATTAGCCCCTATATATAATTATGATAGAAGATCTTAATTTAAACTAACTTATCTACATTTGTTATTCTAAAAAAATTTATTGGTACTTTTTTTTTTAAGAATTAATTTATCTGAAATGTTTATTTATCACTTTATTATTATTATTATTTGATTCGTATATAGAGAATTGAGTGAGTTGTTTTATTTTTCTCACATGTTTGTTCTTACACATTACATATTTGGTAAAATGAGAAAGTTGATAAAAGGATAAAGTAAGGAGTTAATCACTCTTAAATAAGATAGTTAGGCACAATACATTTTATAGAAATTAAAAAATTAATAGTAATTAATCTTTCACTTTATCACTTTACAAATTCCTTTACTTTAGACTATCTAAATTCTACATATATTTACATAACCTTTTTCTCTCTCTAAATAATAATTGTAAGATAGTAATTAGAGAAAATCGAACCTTATTCTTTTAGGGTGTACTTGATTTGTGTATGACTAAAAATATAAATACTAAGACACAAACATTTGAAATATTGACACAAAATATTAGTGTCACTATATAAAGTTTGGCAAACCAATAATAGACAAGACACTATAAAATTCTAAAAGGTTAAAATAACTCAATATTAAAATAAATTAAAAAAAATCACATTCATCATCATCTTTAGCTCCTCTTTTATCATTACAAGATATTTAGATTAAAATGGTGGATTTTTATGGTAATTATAGCAGCTATAACTGGTTTATTATCTTGAATGGCAGTAAAAAACAATCGTAACCATTTGAAAAACCATCACAATCATCCTTTTAAAATGACGGTTTTTGAATAATTGATTTAAAACGATATTTTTTTCTTTTTTTTTTAAACGTTTAAAAGGATTTTTTTTTTGTGATCATAGTTGTTTTTGTGAAATTTCGTGATTGGAATGATTTGAGCTCTCATCAATCTCTGGTAGGTGAGTCCAAAGGTAAAGGGTGAAGAATTTGGAGAAGGGAGTGAGAGAGAGAGAGATGAACAGAGGAGGAAGGTGCAAATAAAGAAGAAGCTGTTAGTGAATTGGAATTTGGAGAATTGGAATCTCTAGAAGGAGAAAATTGGAGAAGATGAGAAAGAGGGATTTTGGTGAAGATAAAAGTTGTATTTATTCATCATCTATTTCTGCATTACATGCTTATCTTTATATAGTTACACAAGAGCTAATTAACTTAATCTGCCTAACTAACTTTGCTAGCTGGCAACTCTAACTGACTAATACTAACAGCAATAATTAACTAACTAATTCTAAGTATGTTATATCAGGTTACAACCTCCCTCAAACTAGGACTATGAATATTCAAAAGGCCTAGTTTGGAAATGTTGCTTGAGAAGGGACCAGGGGCTAAGGCCTTGGTAAGGAAGTCAGCCAACTGGTTCGATGAAGAAACCGGCATGAGGTGTGTGAGACCTGAGAGATGTTGGTTTCAAGCAGTGTGGCAATCAACCTCGATGTGCTTAGTTCTCTCGTGGAAGATAGGATTGGTGGCTATGTGGATGGCTGATCTATTGTCGCAGAAAAATGTGATGGGCTCTATCAGTAGCATGCCCAAATCATTCATGATGTAAGATAGCCATTGAGTTTGGCATGTTGCCAGGGACAAAGCTCTGTACTCAGCTTCTGAGGACGACCTTGCAACAGTGTTCTGTTTCTTTTTTTTCCAACTAATGAGTGACTTTCCAATGTAGAAGCAATGGCCAGTGATGGATTTTCTGGAATCTGCACACGTCCAGTCTGCATATGAGAATCCTGTGAGTTTAAGATCATTGGCAGCCAGAAAGAACAAACGAACTGAGAGACATCCTTTTAAGTACCGCAACACCCTGTGAGTAGCTTGCAGGTGTACATCTGTGGGATAGTCAATAAACTGACTAAGTCTTCCCATTGCGTAAGCTAAATCTGGCCTTGTGTTGGTTAGGTACAAGAACCTGCCAACTAGTTGTCTGTATGGGGCTCAATCCTCTAATGTATTGCCGCTTTCCCTTGACAATTTTGATGCAGAAGTATAATCCATTGGAGTGCTAGCTGGCTTGCACTCTAAGAAGCCGAAGTCTTTGAGGATGTCTAGGCATACTTGCGTTGACAAAGATAGATCCCTTTTTGTAACACCCTACCATACAGAGACTTATGCTTAAGTCATAATTCAGAGATGGCAAGGTATTACGACCTCTAAAACAAAAATTTAGTACGTATAGTAGTATGAATGATTGATTATAACTAGGAGCCTTGTAGAAAAAGGGGTAGACAAAAACCGCAACTCGAAAGCGCAACACTCCGATCACTAACACAACGAGCAAAGGATAAGCTAACGCAAGATCATATATATAAAGAGTATCAAAAACAGGAATATCAAGACTCAAAATCTGGCGGCGAAGATAACCGGTTCGAGCATAGCAATATATACATATGATAAAATAAGGAAACTCCAAAGGAAACACAAAGGGACACAAATACAGAAAACCTATTCTCCAAAAATTCCCTCTAGAAGGAGTCATCACAGTTTGTATTATTTAATGGAGATAAAAAGTATCTAAACAAGATATATAACCCAAAACAGAGTCCCGAGAACAAAGGATCTTCGCTAATCCAGAAGTCTCCAGCATGCCTCAACGAGAAACCTCGCGTCCTGCATCTGAAAACCACAAAATCCGCATGGGTGAGAACCAGAGGTCCCCAGCACGGTAACAGCTTCCACATATATAATACATAATAATAGAGGAAAACCGAAGGCAATCCTAGAACTTCCTCCAGATAATATCAAAGCTTATAAACAAGCTAAACCGTAAATCAAACTATGCCCAAAAACCATATTTTCATTCAAAACCACAAAGTGCCATTTTCAAAACAAGCCACTTTCAACTCTTTTCAAAATCAATTAAAACATGCCAATTTCATCCCTTTTCTTTGAAATCAATCAAAGTATACCAAATTCAACAATAAGCCATCCTCAACTCACGCATTGACATTTTACCAAAATTCTCAAAACTACCTCCAACCATTTTAACACTTCTCAATCAAAAGGCCAAAGGATAAACACAATATTATGTCATACATCCTTCTCATCCCAATTTCTAACAATATCAATTTTCAATCAACCATCATTATACATAATCATCATACTCACCAACAATATGGCACCACCCATCAATTCAACCTCAATCATTCATCAAGCATATATCACAACATGCATTTTCTCACATATCACACAATCAAGGCATCAATATTCATAATCACACATATGATCACATCATATATCTCAACCATTCCACAACATCATCAATTCAATACCTATCTTAGGGCCTCTAGCATAAGTATTTCCTACCACATTACATATTAGATACGGGAAACCGAAACCATACCTTAGCCAATTTCCCAAGCTCAACCGGAGCACTTCCAAACCACTTGTCCACAAGCTCTCAAAATATCAACACCTCCAAGAATAGATTTTATCACACAAAACCCTTTTCTAAGCTTTCCAAAATCACCAATCAAGCTCCAATATTCACATATACACAACCTAAGCCACAATCATCATACCCATACACAACATCTCAATGCCCAAACCTCATAGAACAACAAATTACACTAGAGTTAATGCATCACAGTACACCTCAAAAGGCTCGTTCGGCTCAGGCAACACTAACACAGGTGCCGTGGTCAACTTTTTCTTCAATGTATGAAAGCTCTCCTCGCACTCAGGAGTCCAAACAAACGGAGTGTCTTTGCGAGTTAACTTTGTCAACGGCAAAGCTAATTGCGAAAAGCCTTTGATGAACCTTCGGTAATAGCCAGCTAAACCCAGAAAACTCCTTATCTCAGTTACTGTGGTTGGTTGCTTCCAATCCATCACAGCTTCTACCTTGGTTGGATCTACGGCTATTCCCTTCTTACTCACCACGTGACCCAAAAACTTCACCTCACTCTTCCAGAACTCACACTTAGACAGTTTCGCATAGAGTTTCTTCTCCTTTAAAATCTGCAACACGGTCCGCAAGTGTTCCGCATGCTCTTCTTCAGTCTTGGAGTAAATTAGTATATCGTCAATGAAGACAACCACGAATTTATCCAGAAACGGACGGAACACTCTATTCATGTAATCCATGAATACTGCAGGAGCGTTCGTCAACCCAAAGGACATTACAGTATACTCATAATGACCATAACGAGTCCTGAAAGCGGTCTTAGGGATATCCTCACCCCTCACCCTTATCTGGTGATAACCGGATCACAAATCGATCTTAGAGAAAACCCCATCTCCTTGTAACTGATCCATGAGATCATCAATCATCGGCAATGGATACTTATTCTTTATGGTGACCTTGTTCAGCTGCCTGTAATCCACACAGAGTCGCATACTTCCATCTTTCTTCTTTACCAGTAATACTGGAGCACCCCATGGGAATACACTTGGTCGAATAAAGTTCTTACCCAACAATTCCTCTAACTGAGACTTTAACTCGGCCATCTCTAATGGTGACATCCTATAAGGAGCACTTGAGATTGGTCCCGCCCTAGGCACCAACTCAATAGCAAACTCGACCTCTCGGTTAGGTGGAAATTCCTCAATATCATCGGGAAACACTTCCGAAAACTCACGCACTACCGGAATCTGATCCAACCTTTGATCATCACCCGAAACACCAGCGGTTAACAACAGGATACCCTGACATTCGATTCCGGAACAGTTCACCATCATCGAATTCAAGTAATAATTATTCACCACGACTGGCCCTTCTGTATCTTCTGGCATAAAGTACACCGACTTTGTAGAACAATCAAGCAGGACATGGTTCTCAGATAACCAGTCCAATCCCAAGATAAGATCAAGACCGATCATCGGTAAGCAGATTAAATTATGGACAAAATCACGCTGCTTGAACCTAAATTGTTGTTGTTGGGCCTCCTAAAAGAACCTCCCCTCTTGAAGGGCAGACCTCTAGGTGCAAAGCTCTTCCCTCGGTTTTGTGGAAATGATCCCTTGTGATTTCCTTTCTCAGTGGCTGCCCTCTTCACACACTCTTTAGCAACCCTACACGTGTTCACCAATTCGGAGAAAGTCCTAATCTCCATTGGTCCCATTGAACTGAAAATATCACTCCGGAGTCCTCCTTCGTACTTAACACACTTCCATTCCTCATATTCCACCGGAGTCCCTTGACACATACGAGAGAATCTGAACAGCTCCTCAAACTTGTCAGTATACTCAGATACGGACATAGTACCCTGCTTCAGCTGCAACAATTCAAACTCCTTGGCCGTCCTAGCAGAAGTCGGAAAGTACTTCTTATAGAACTCCTCTTGGAAGACATCCCAGGTGATATAATCATCACCCTGCTGCAGGAGGCGTCGGATACCCTGCCACCAATGCGACGCTTCACCAGTGAGCAAATAGGTAGCGAACTCCACACGCTGCCCTTCAGGTACCACCTGTGCTTGCAGTGCTCGTTCCATAGCCTCAAACCACGTATCGGCTTCAGTCGGGCTAGTAGTTCCCTTGAACTTAGGTGGATTAACCTTCAAAAAGTTTGCCAGTGTCATCGGGCCCTGAACTCCACCTCCATCATTACCATGGTTATTCATCTGTTGACCAAGAGCCTCAGCAGTGGCTTGCATAGCAGCAGCCATGTTCTCCAACGCAGTCATAAAATTCACTGGGTCATTAGGGTTAATCCCTGGCGCACGAGCATTCGTATGACCTCTCCCACGGCCTCTACCGCGTCCACGAGGCGCCATCTGGTTTCTATACACACCAAACAATCGATATTAAGTTAATCAGTCTCAATATCGGAAGTCTAGTGCTTCAAAGTCCCAAATGTATGCTCATGAACATTTATGCCAATTATATCAAGTAGATATACTAACAGCACATAACACATTTACAGAGAATGCACAGAAGCATAGTCAGTCTATTCCTCAGGCTCTACAGGAACGAACTGCTCTGATACCATAATGTAACACCCTACCATACAGAGACTTATGCTTAAGTCATAATTCAGAGATGGCAAGGTATTACGACCTCTGAAATAAAAATTTAGTACGTATAGTAGTATGAATGATTGATTATAACTAGGAGCCTTGTAGAAAAAGGGGTAGACAAAAACCGCAACTCGAAAGCGCAACACTCCGATCACTAACACAACGAGCAAAAGATAAGCTAACGCAAGATCATATATATAAAGAGTATCAAAAACAGGAATATCAAGACTCAAAATCTGGCGGCGAAGATAACCGGTTCGAGCATAGCAATATATACATATGATAAAATAAGGAAACTCCAAAGGAAACCCAAAGGGACACAAATACAGAAAACCTATTCTCCAAAAATCCCCTCTAGAAGGAGTCATCACATTTTGTATTATTTAATGGAGATAAAAGTATCTAAACAAGATATATAACCCAAAACAGAGTCCCGAGAACAAAGGATCTTCGCTACTCCAGAAGTCTCCAGCATGCCTCAACGAGAAGCCTCGCGTCCTGCATCTGAAAACCACAAAATCCGCATGGGTGAGAACCAGAGGTCCCCAGCACGGTAACAGCTTCCACATATATAATACATAATAATAGAGGAAAGCCGAAGGCAATCCTAGAACTTCCTTCAGATAATATCAAAGCTTATAAACAAGCTAAACCGTAAGTGGCAACTGACTAAAGATTCTTCAGTCTAACTAATACTTCCCTTTCCAATTCCTTCAGACCTCCCAACCACCAGCAGGAGTATAATATAGCAAACACAGTTATATCAGACAAGAGATTTACAAATAGGAACAGATAAGGCATTTAGGCAATTAGCAAGTAATATGCAGTCAAATAGGCAATCTCAAACAATTCATGTAGTATGCTTATGATGCATGCCTGTCCCTAGTGGCTGATGATATCATCTGTCGGTTATAGAGCCAACCCGACAAGTCCTGGTAGCTAGCCATTGGACTGTCCCTCTGTCGTGCATCCCCAACTCGAGTTATACTCATCATAAACTTGATCATAATCATGATCCATATCCATCACCCTCACTGGTGAATATTTATCCATCACCATCACTGGTGAATATTTATGGGGGCGAGCTCATCCGGGCCTTTCACAGTGCCCGGCCACACTTACGACATTGGGTTAACAGAGCTTCGAGTCTCAACCTGGAGCACATGGTGGCTAGCCATTGCTACTACCCAGGGAAACCCTCATCTCCAATGGTGGAAGTGCCAACATTCACAATTCATTCAACAGCATATATGCATTTATACTTAGCCATAAACATGGCTCCGCCGCCACACGGCATAATCCAGCCATCCGGCTCACGGTTAAATCCATAACCAGCCAATTCATTAACAATTACGGCCATTCGGCCCATGGCATAACAAGCACTTCCACCGCCATCCTCCACATCTCACATAATCATCTTTGATCCTCATGGATCATTCATTTTTCCCTTGCTTCACTCGCAAGTTACCACATTCACTAGCCCTTTTCCTCATGCTAGGCATATCATAATGATTTAAGACATAAGTGGTGAGATTGGAGGCTTAGAAGTATGAAGTTTGGCTTTTAAAACTCAAAAATCAACTTTGGGATGAAAACAGGGCCACACGTACGCGCACTCCACGCGCACGCGTGGATGATGCTTTCTCGAAGAACGGCGCATACGCGCCAAGTGCGCCTACGCGCGAGGGGTCATTCTGCTAAAAATTTTCTAAGTTAAAAGCTGCAGAATTCACAGATTCAACCCCCAATCTTCCGACGGTCATAACTCTCTCATTTTAAATCATTTTTCACCCGTTCTTCGAACGGCATGGACATCCCGGCTCCAATTTCATTTCTAAACAGAATTGGCACAAATCAAAGATCCGTAGTCCAAGTTATGTCCCGTCAAACTATGCCCAAAAACCATATTTTCATTCAAAACCACAAAGTGCCATTTTCAAAACAAGCCACTTTCAACTCTTTTCAAAATCAATTAAAACATGCCAATTTCATCCCTTTTCTTTGAAATCAATCAAAGTGTACCAAATTCAACAACAAGCCATCCTCAACTCACGCATTGACATTTTACCAAAATTCTCAAAACTACCTCCAACCATTTTAACACTTCTCAATCAAAAGGCCAAAGGATAAACACAATATTATGTCATACATCCTTCTCATCCCAATTTCTAACAATATCAATTTTCAATCAACCATCATTATACATAATCATCATACTCACCAACAATATGGCACCACCCATCAATTCAACCTCAATCATTCATCAAGCATATATCACGACATGCATTTTCTCACATATCACACAATCAAGGCATCAATATTCATAATCACACATATGATCACATCATATATCTCAACCATTCCACAACATCATCAATTCAATACCTATCTTAGGGCCTCTAGCCTAAGTATTTCCTACCACATTACATATTAGATACGGGAAACCGAAACCATACCTTAGCCAATTTCCCAAGCTCAACCGGAGCACTTCCAAACCACTTGTCCACAAGCTCTCAAGGTATCAACACCTCCAAGAATAGATTTTATCACACAAAACCCTCTTCCAAGCTTTCCAAAATCACCAATCAAGCTCCAATATTCACATATACACAACCTAAGCCACAATCATCATACCCATACACAACATCTCAATGCCCAAACCTCATAGAACAACAAATTACACTAGGGTTGAGAATCTTACCACACCCAAGGTCCAAAGAGACAAGATTAACCTTCTCCTTCAAGAGAGTTGGGTCCTATAACATCAAAGAACCCAAAATCTCAACATTTTTACTCATGAAACTCGAAATCAAGGGCTGGAATTTCGAACAGTAAAACGTGGCTTACCTCAAGATTAATTGTATGGGTTTTGTAGAGCTCTCCGCGGTGAACGCGTGGCCGCAAACGGAGCGGCAATCGGAGCTCTAGATCAAAAGTTATGGTGGTTTGAAGATCAAGTGAGAGATAGAACTTGAGAGTGTTCTTCCCTCCATGGCCTCCATTACAGCGTGTTTAGTGTCTCAAATGAGGAGAGAGAGTGCTGAAAACTAGGGTTTTGGTTTAGTTTAGTTGGGCCAAGGGCCCACTTTGGGTCCGGTTGGCCCGGTTTGGCTCGTTCGGTCCAATCTTGGTCTGATTTCTATAAAATTGGTACCGAAATTCTCGTCTCAATTTCCTCTATCATATTAAGCCATAAAAATAACATTTTTGGCTTTCTAGAATAAATTCTCATTTATGGGTTAATTAGCCGTTAATTAACCGGATCTTACACTTTTGATGAGCGGGCCACTTCCATGCCTAGGAAGTACTTCAAGTCCCCCAAATCTCTAATTTTGAATTTTTGATCAAGTAGTTGCTTGATTGAATCAATCTCAGCAAGGTCATTGCCTGTCAAGACCAAGTCGTCCACATAAACCATGGTGATTGTAACCCCCTGAGCTGTGAGTTTAGTGTACAAAGAATGATCCGATTCTAATTTGGGGAAACTAGCCGAGCTCAATGTTTCAGTTAATTTCAAATTCCACTGCCTACTAGCTTGCCGCAGACCGTAAAGCGATTTCCGCAATTTACACACTGAGTTCGCTGCCAGTTCAAATTGTTGAAGCCCTGGCGGAAGTCTCATATAGACCTCTTCATGTAGGTCGTCGTGCAAGAAAGCAATATTCACATCTAGCTGCTTGATATGTCATTGTTTTGCAGCCGCCAAGGCCAAAACCACTCTCAAAGTTGACATTCGAACTACTGGGCTGAATGTGTCAATGAAGTCAACACCTTCAATTTGTGTGAAGCCCTTTGCAACCAACCTGGCATTGTATCTTTCGATGGTTCCGTCAGGGAGGAATTTAATCTTGAACACCCACTTGCATCCTATAGCTTTCTTGCCCTGAGGGAGTTGTGATTTGCCAAGTTTGATTTTTCTTCAGAGCCTCAAGTTCACTTTGTATAGCTTCTCTCCAGCAAGGGTGAGTAGCATCTTCCTCATAGTTACTAGGTACAATGTTTGCAGCAACAGCCAAAGAAAAAACCTTGTTTTGGATTGAGTGCATCATAGGAAATATGCTGCAAAATAGGGTACCTGCCAAGAGGATGAGTGGAGCTAGAAACTGAATTGCTCACTTTACAATGATAGTCTTTGAGATAGGCTGGTAACCTTTTAATTCTTGTATATTTTCTAAGTTCAAGTGGCTGTGGATTTTGATGTGATGCATGTGATGTAAGATTTTCTCTTTGTTCAGCAAATGTGTGCTGAATGTGCAGGTTCATTTACGGTGTGATCAACAAATTTAGAATACAAATTTGATGGTGTTTGAAAACGTTGATAGTTTTGATGATGTGTAAGTGGAATATGAGTTTGAGGCATGTGTAGTTGATGCGAACTAGGAGCAAATGAGTCAGTGTAGTGAGAATCATAAGTGAATGGATCAAAGTTGTAATTTTGCTATGAAATTTCATTATAATTGTGCATATCAGAATCATCATGGGCACAATATGGAAAGTGCTTTTCATAGAAAATAATATCTCTAGATGTGAAAATTCTTTTGGTTTTCACATCAATGAGTGTGAATCCTTTTGTTCCTTCTTTAAAACCGAGAAAAGCACATTTTTGTACTCTCTGGTACAATTTAGTTCTTCCATTTGTAAGAGTTGATGCATAGGCGAGACAACCAAAAACCTTTAAATTGGACAGATTAGGTATTTTGTTGAAAAGAAGTTCAAAAGGTGATTTGTCATTGAGAAATTGGCTTGGTAATATATTGATGATATGCATAGCATGTTTTACAGCAAAATTTCAAAAATATTTAGGCATAAATGAGTGGAATAGCAATGCTCTAGCCACCCCCAAAATGTATTGGTGTTTTCTCTCCACTATCCCATTTTGCTATGGTGTTTCAACACATGAAGTGTGGTGCACAATGCCTTGGGATGCATAAAATGATTGCATAGTAAACTTAGGACCATTGTCAGTCCTTAGGCACTTGACAGTGTGACTAAATTGAGTTTGAACAAATTTTATAAAGATTTTAACCAAGTCTGAAGTTTCTGACTTTGCTTTCATACAAAAAATCCAGATGTTTCTACTTTTGTCATCAACTATGGCCAAAAAATATTTGTGAGCATTAATGGAGGGGACTAAAATTGGTTCCCAGATATCAAGATGCAGCAAATCGAAACAAGCATTAGATTCAGAATTGCTATAAGAGAAAGGTAAGCGTTTTTGCTTTGCTAAATGACATGAGTTACATGGGTTTATTTGCTTATTACAATCAATGAAGGGATGTGTTTTGTGCATTACATGCAATCTATTTTGAGGGATATGACCTAATCTAGAATACCAAAGTGCATTTATTTGAACTGATGATGCAGTGCAAGTTGCAATGGTATTATTGGTGTAAAGTGCTACTGTGAAAGTGAGCGGCAGCTTTGATGAATTATGCGTGCTATGATTATTGTGTGTTGTAGAAACAGAATTAAAAGGTTGGCTATCCATTGTATAGAGACCGTCAGCACATTTAGCTACTCCAATCCTCTTTGAAGTAGCTTAGTCCTGAATCTCACAGATTTTATCATCAATTAATATTTGACACTTCAATCCATCAGTCAATTTTGAAACAGAAATCAATTTGAATTCAAAAGTTGGAATGAATAGCACATTTGAAAGAAATAATTGATTTGAAAATCTAATGGTGCCAATGATGCTACTTGTCGTGTGGCTGCCATCAGACATTCTAACAATTATAGGTTTTACTTGGTAGTGTGAATAATAATTATTTATGTCAAAAGTGACATGATCAGTGGCCCCTGTGTCTATGACCCAGAGGAAAAATTTTACAGTAACAAAGGATGAAATATTGCTACTGTATTTTAAAACAATAATTTTACCTTGATTCATGGGAGTAGCGTTTGGAGGGTGTTGAACCTGGGTTGTGACTTGAGGTTGCTGTTGAGTTTCTTGTCCTTTGAGAAATTTCATCATTGCTTCTTTTTGGAGTGAATTGAGATCTTAACTTGGCTCCTCATTAGCTTCCTTATGGAAATTGCCCAGACTAACTTGGATGAGATCATCATTTCTCTTCTCAGCATGTGGTTCAACAGTGGTGAAATTGATGCTGTCAGTTTGTCGTTGCCTTAGATGGGGTGGCAAGCCATGCTTTTTGTAACATGTAGCAATGGTATGTCCTGATTTGTCACAGAATGTGCATTACATTCTGGTGCCTCTGCCTTTACCATTGCCTTGGTATCTCCCTCTGCCTTTGCCTCTCCCTCTATTTCTGTCATCATCAGTTGGTTGATAAGGAGGTATTGATTTGTTAAAGAAGATCTTTGAATCTTGGCAATCATTGAATTGTCTTTCCTGTTGTGTCAACATGGAGAAGGCAGTGTCTATATCAAGCATGGGAGTCATCAACATTAGTTGCGATCTGACAGCAGTATACTGGTCATTCAGACCTCTCAAAAATCTTGTTGTGTAATCCTCTCTTCTGAATTCTTGCATCACATTCAGTCCACATGTGCATGATTGTTCACAATGAGTGCACTCTGGAATTGGCCTGAAATTCTTCAAGTCTTCCCAAATTGATTGTAGCTTCGTGTAGTAAGCAGTTATAGTGCCATCTCCTTGCCTGAGTTGGAAGAGCTCTTCTTGTAGCTCAGCAACTCTGAACTTGTCACCTTGATAGTACCTCTGTTTCAATTCTTTCCACAAGTCTGAGGCATTGTTGCTCCAAATTACACTTCCTGAAATTTCTAGGTTGAGGGACACAGTTATCCATGACACCAGATAGGTGTTGCACTTCTCCCAGGCTTCAAATAGTGGATCGAGTTAGTTCGGTTTCACAATGGATCCATCGATAAATTTCAACTTGTTCTTTGATTTCAGAGCTAAAAGCATGCCTCGGCTCCACGAACTATAATTGCTTGCATTCACTTTAATAGGTATGAAAGGATTACCCGGACTTTCACTCGGATGGATGAAATAGGGGCTCGCTGGATCTTGCATCGGATTCACAGTAGTTCTTGCCACATGAGCTTGAATGGCAAAGATCTGACTCAGAAAATTTGCAATTGATTGTGCGTCCATAGGAATGGCTGGATTTGATTGATTAGTTGTCATCGTCGATTGGGGAATTGATGTAGATTCAAGAAATTGAGAAATTGAAAAAGAATTAGGTCTAACAGCTTCAAAACGAAAAGCAAGAAAAAGAGGAAGGTAATCGATGAATCCGGTTTGGTTTCAAATTCAGATCTTTCACCCTCGGTCTCGTTGATCAGAGCTGCGATCTCTCCTCCACGTTCACCGCCCCATGTGAAATTTTGTGGTTGGAGAGATTTGGGCTCTCATCAATCTCTGTCAGGTGAGTCCAAAGGTGAAGGGTGAAGAACTTGGAGAAGGGAGTGAGAGAGAGAGAGATGAACAGAGGAGGAAGGTGCAAGTGAAGAAGAAACTGTTAGTGAATTGGAATCTGGATAGGGGCGGAGCCACATATAACAAAAGGGGGGCCATGGCCCCTCCCAAACTTCAAATTTTTTTTATAAATTGTGTACAAATTTTATTTTAGCCCTCCTTAAAAATTTTATTTTAGCCCTCCTTAAAAATTTTATTTTACTCATTTTCTATTACAAGATTAATTTTTGACCCCTCTCTCAATTTCAACCTAGCTTTGCCCCTAAATTCGGAGAAGGAGAGAATTGGAGAAGATGAGAAAGAGAGATCTTGAAAAAGATGAAAGTTGTGTTCATTTATCATCTAATTCTGTATTATATGCTTATCTTTATATAGTTACACAAAAGCTAATTAACTTAATCTGCCTAACTAACTTTGCTAGCTGACAATTCTAACTGACTAATACTAACAGCAATAATTAACTAACTAATTCTAAGTCTGTTATATCATGTTACAGTTTTCGTTGATAAAGACGAATTTACTTCACGTACTCTAATCAATTTTATCACCATTTTAAATCTTTTTTTGTTGACGTTTTTAAATTTTTGAGAAATACCTCTGGTCATTTAAATATATATACACGGGCGCCAGCTAATATAAAAATATCACTATGTATTTATGTATTGTTATGCACATATTTTTTTTTTA
>NC_029793.2:15080121-15090959 GCF_000816755.2 Arachis ipaensis | reverse complement strand
TGTAATAGTTGCTAGTATGATATTTACGTTTATTAGAGAAATAATATTTATCTTTTTATTTTTTACCAATCACTTTTAATATAAGTCACCAAAAAAAAAATCACTTTTAATATAAAAAACAAAAAAAAATACAAAATAAATAGTACATAAAAAATACTGCAAATAAGATTTTTTGATGTTTATTTGTAACAGATACTCTTAATTCATGAATTAGGAAAAATTAGGTCAATTTAATTCTAATATAATATGAGAGTTTATATATATATATTCACCAAAACCCAGAAACTTTGAAAGATGTAGACAAAGTTGGTAAATTTGTACCAACTTTGTTTACTGAAATTAGGGTCCTTTGTCCACGTAGATTATATTATTCCTTTGAGAGGTTGTTGAATAAGCCGGACTTTTACCTAGGAATCTTGCTTTGTATACTTTAATTTAATTGCAATGCGCTGCTAAACCCCACTGATTTGATTCTACCACTTGATAATGATATTTTATTAGGCATGCAGCTATCAGAAGGGGGAAATATCTATTGTTTACATCTTTGGGGAGGTAATTCAATGGTTTTAATTAAACTTGAGTTTTCTTTAATTCACTAACAGAATTATAAGAAATCTTGTAAGACAAAGTATGTCCGAACATGTTAGAATAGTTGACATTATTAATTATACTTCCAACAACGATTACTCTCTATACATACTCAGAATTCAACCCCAAAATTATTAGTTAAAAACAAAGAATTATATTCCACCATATTCACTCATGTATGTGTCGGTGACGAGTGTAGTTGATAGATAATTATTAATTACGAAATATTTAGGACCAAGGGTCATAGTTAGCAGAACCAGTCCGGACCGGCCGGTTCGACCAAAAAATCAATGAACCGGATTTAGTATCGGTCTGATTTGATATTTGAACCGTACAAAGTATAGAACCGGAACGAATCGGTCAAACTCGGAGTGAATCGGTGAGAATCGGTCAAACTCAGTAAGACCGGTCTGATCGAACCATTTGAAAGGCAAATTATCCAAAATGTGTGATATGGGGTTCGAACCCCTATCTGTTGGAAGATCAAAACCTCTCCTTGCCGCTGAGCTGTGTTGAATTTCATTAATATATATGCAAATTATAATGTATATAGATATCTTTCATCAAATAGTTTACTTTTATTTATTTTATTTTAATTTTAGTTATAAACTCACTCATTCTTAAATTAATTATATTTTTATTTAACAATAATTATAAACTCACTTAAACCGGTTCGATCAGTGACCCACCGGTTGAACCAGTAATCCAGTGACCCAGTGACCTCACCGGTTCGATCACCGGTTCGGTTCTGACAACTATGCCAAGGGTAGTTTTTTTAATGCCGTGCTATCTTTTAATTTGGCAAATCAATGATTAATCTATCGTGAATTTAAATTTTATTTAAATAATTAATAATTAATATTAAATATAATAAATATATAATTATAAATATTAAATTAAATAAAATAATTTTTGTTCATATCCTGACCCCTAAATATAGTCAGGTTCAAAAAGAATAGAAGTTCACACAAAAGATCATGTCTCCTCCACACTGGTCTGAGATAACGGCAGTTCAGTTTTAGTATCTAAATAAGTAACTAATTCGTAAGATATCTCTCATTTATCTAAAAGGGAGATCTCAACAACTTCCCAAGAAAAAGGGAATAATTATCCATTAGCAAAGGTGAAACTACTCTAAAAGATGGTTATCTTTTCTACTATAAATACTAACAATCTCAGATATATTCAGGTCCGAATCTACTAAAAATTCTGCTTAAAACCCTTGCTAACTTAAGCATCAGAGTCCCTTGCAAGTACCACCCCCACCTCTTCATTAGGAGCTCTGACGGCGACACCGTAACACTAATACAAGTCGGACGTTGCCTCAAAAGGAGTCTAGATCTCACGTCTAAGCTCAAAAGTACCCAGTTTCAAGTAATTCCAGGGACCTAGAAGTCTACACTCAATCATGTCGGACGATCATTTTAAAGACAAACACACTGCGTCTGAATCGGAACCAGAACCCCATAACGATGAGTGAACACTCATGATACCTTTACAGCGTGAAGGAACAAGTAATCCTAATGGAGAAGGAACATAAAAAAAATTTTCAAAATTGACGACTACAATCGAAGGTACATTCACCTGAGAATGAAGAGCTTCCGCACCCAACTGAAATTGTAGGACTCGTACACGGGCATCACGGCCGACTGGAACAACTCGAGCAGGAGATAGGGTGACAAAGAGAAGCTGAAAGAGATTTGTGCAAGGAGGTACGACGTTGAAGAGAACTTGAGGAAAAGCACTTTTGGAGGAGAACATCCATTCATAGAAGAGATCATGCGGGTCAGGGTTCATAGGAATTTCAAAAGCCTCGACATGAACCTCTATGATGGCACAATCGACCCAAGACATCATCTTAACAATTTCAAAAGTTGAACATACCTAGTCGATGCGTCCGTTGTGACTCGTTGTAAGGCGTTCCTAACAACATTAACCAAAGCAGCAATGAAATGGTTTGATAGCTTAGCACCTAGGTCGGTGACTTGTTTTGATGACCTGACAAAAAAGTTTTTTACCCGATTTTCAATTTAAAAAGACAAAGTCAAGCATACTCCAAGTCTCTTAGGGGTAAAACAAGAAGTCGGAGAGACTCTCCAAGATTACAAGAAAATTTTCAACAAAACTTGTTTAGAAATACAAAATTTGTTTCCGGAAGCAGTAATAATGGGGTTAGTCAATGACCTTAGAGAAGGGACATTTTCTCAATCCATATCAAAATGGCACCCGACGTCTTTGTATGAAGTACATGAGCGGGTAGAGAAGTACATCAACATGGAGGAGAAGTTCCGACTTAGAGATCTAGTTTCAAGGCCGAACCCTCCTTATCAAGCTCGAGATAAGGATAAAGAGACAAAGAAAAAGGAGAAATATAGCTTAAAAAAGTCTCAAAGATACCACAACTACTCTTCGCTCCAAGTTTCTCTTGTTGATATTTACAGAAAAATCTGTCACACCAAAAAATTTTCACCTCCTCAATCCATTGAGCACAAAAAACTGAAAGTCGGATGGAATATTGTGAGTATCACAAACTATATGGGAATTCTACCAACAATTGTTATGATCTGAAAAATATTATAGAAAATTTGGTCAGAAAAGGCCGGCTAAAAAGATACCTCGCGAAAATGATGGAGGTCGGCGAGATCGGCCACCACAAACCCCTAATAGACACACACACATGATAAATGGAGGATTTAGGGTTTGAGGTTTAGGATTTGCAGGAGGAGAAATTACTAAGTCCTCTCGCAAAAAACATCTTAAGGAGATATATCAAGTCGGTGAAGATTGTGACACTCCTAATTTACCCAAAAATTCACTCACCAAAGAAGATGTTCATGAGGTAACACCTGGTCATGACAATCCCGTTGTAATTACGATGATCCTTGCTAATGCAAACCTCCATAGGACTCTGGTGGATCAGGAAAGCTCAGCTGATATATTGTTCAAACTTGCTTTTGATAAATCCGGGTTAGAAGAAAAGGAATGGAGGGCTTATTCAGACAACCTCTTTGGGTTAGGCGATACGCCGATCCGATCTCTTGGTTTCATCTCATTGCATACTACTTTTGGCAAATGCATGAAATCAAGAACCTTAAGCATTGACTACATTGTGGTTGGCGTGACATCAACCTATAATGCCTCGATAGGTCGGACTACACTGAACCGACTATGTACGGTCGTTTCTACACCTCACATATGCATGAAGTATTCAACTGTAGAGAGAATTGCTACTATAAAAAGAGATCAAAAGTTAGCAAGAAAATGTTACAATGAAAGTTTGAATCTAAAGGGCAGTATAAAGGGTAAAGAAGTCAATACTATTGAGTTCGGCGGCATTCGAACGCGGGAAGAACTACATCCACAACTCGAAGGAAAAATTAAAAAGGTTCAAATTGGAGATCAGGCAAAAAAGACGACGAGCATAGGGGGTAACTTGGATGAAAAATTAAAGGCAAATCTCGTTTGCACTCTTACAACAAAACTCCGACCTCTTCGCCTGGAAAGCATCTGACATGCCTGGCATACACCCCGACCTTATGTGTCACAAGCTCACCGTTTATCCAGATTCCCGATTTGTTCAACAAAAGCGATGGAAGCTTGGCCTTGAGAGAACACAAGTTAGAAAAATAAGTGCAAGCTGTACTAGAAACCGAGTTTATAAAAGAGGTAAAATATTATAGTTAGTTAATGTGGTCCTTGTGAAAAATAAGAATAAAAAATAGAAAAGGTATATTAATTACATCGAACTCAAGAAATAAAGTCACAAAAATAGAAAAATGTTGAATAAGAAGGGAGAGGAGAAAATAGGGAAGGGAATGATTGCTACATGCAAGCTCAGTCACCACAATCTCCACAAGCTCAGTCGCAACAAATTAATATTTGTTGTTGAAATGATAATAGAGGTGAAATTTTTGTGATGTTAGGGAGATGACAAGGTGGGAGCAGTAGGAAGGATTGGGGTTGGGTTGGTGAGGAAGGGATACGAGTGAATGGTCGGTGTTGATAGGTGGGTTAGAGTGGCAATTGGAGGTTTACGGTCAGGGATGGATGCCATTGGGGGGTTACGTGGTGATGTTTTTAGGGTGGAATAGGTCCACTTGGTATTGTCAAGGCTAATGATGTAATTAAGTACTATTATATTGCTCTTACATATAATTGGTGCATTAGACAATTTGATTTTGATAATTTTTTTTAATACAGCATTATCAAAAAATGTCTATATGCAACAGCCAAATGGGTACAATTCATAGCAAGTTAGCAACCATCTAAAGTGTGCAAACTACAAAAAGTCATATATAGCTTTGAGCAAGCTCCAAGGACTAGGTACACCACTTTGGCTAATACCTTGAAAGACTTAGGCTCCTATAACACAGCATCTGATATAGCTTTGTTCATTAGAAAATTTTCTAACTCGGTTGTGTATATGTTGATATATGTTAGTGACATAATTGTTATAAGATCTAATTCGAATAAAATTGATGTATTAATACACTAACTGAATGCTATATTTCCATTAAAAGATCTTGGCTTATTTCATTATTTTTTGGGGCTTGAAGCACATTACCTTTTTAACAAGAAGCTATTGTTATTAACTCAAACAAAATATGCACATGATTTGTTAAGAAGAGTAGGAATGGAGAATTCAAAACCTATCCCAACTCCGATCCTATATATGATGACTTCTCTTAAATTAAGTAAGGATGATTCAGAATTATTTGAAGATCCAAAAAAGTATAGGTCAGTAGTAAGAGCTCTACAATATCTTACTATTACAAGACCTGACCTATCATTTGCAATAAATAAAGTCTCTCAATTCATGCACTCACCTACAGTTCAACAGTAGAAAATGGTCAAGAGAATATTGAGCTACAATGTACAGTAAATGAAGGTATAATATTCTCTAAGTGTATTGATGATAAGATTATTTTTTTTTGTAGCTGCAGATTGGGCATTAGTCTTGATAATAAAAGATCTACTAGTGGATATTGTATTTAATTAGGAATCAATCTCATTGCATGAAAATGTGAAAAACAAGCCAAAATCAGTCATTCCACCACTAAAGCAGAATACAGGGCATGTGCTTTAACTCAAACTAAGATCATGAGCATCTAAGAATTGCTGAAGGAGTTTAGAGTACTACAGAGTATATCGCCTATCATTTATTGTAATAACAATAGTACTTGTCTCTTAGCTGCCAATCCTATTCTAATAGATGCAAATATTTGGAGATGAGTTTGCACTTTATAAGAAAATTAGTCAACAATAAACAGCTGTATGTAGTGCATATTTTATCATAAGACTAAGTATTAAATTTATTCACCAAGTTTTTGGACATCACTCTTTTTGAAAAATTCAAGAGCAAACTCAAACTAGGGTCTAAACTCTCACCAAGTTTAAAGAGAGGTGTCAAAGATAATAATGTAATTAACTAGTAAATTAGTTAATGAAAGATAGTTAAAAAAGAATTATATTATTCTGTTGTGTCTTGCTTGTGTGGCAAGGGTCATCACAGCTCAGCATACTTTTATATATATATATATTTGGGTGAATATGTGCTAGTACAATGTGTAAAATACTTAGATAGATATTTTCTTTTCTTTAATTCGTATTTCAAGTATCTTTCTCTCTAAAGTTCTGTATTCTTGATCCTTAGTTAGTGTTCATCTTTTTCATAAAAAATTCAGAAATTAGTGTAAATTGTAACAATTATACAAATAAGGTGGAGAGATAATTTTGGTTTTGGAAAACTATAGGGGACCAACTCCCCATCTACCAACTTTTATACAATACAATCTAATAATTAATTTAATTTTTTTTTTAAATTCATAATTTTAACATATCAGCCCAAATCTTTCTCCAATCTAACCCTAATCTCACTTTTCACTAAAATTCAAAAAACAACCTCATACTCATATCCCTTCCTCTCCCACTAGCACCTTCTTCCGCGGCAACCCCTAACTGCCACGTCATCACTCGCTCCTGCGTCTTCCCTCACCCCGACATTAGTCGGCATTGCATTCTCTACCTCTACCGTTGTTGCCCCTGCACGATGTGCCGAACATGCTGTCCACGAAGCCACTGCCCACATTACGTCTCTGTGATTGCCACGTCCCATCCCCTCTGCCACTGTCGTCACGCTGTGCCTTCTTCACCACCACGCGAAACCCCCCTCCTTGTGGAGCTACCGCTGTTGCGTCGCGCCGTTAGTTGCAATGCTTGGAATGCGTGATGTGGTTCGCATCTACGCCGCCGCTATGGCCTCCACCCTGACGATCCTCCGGGCAGTGCCGGTGCCCTCCGCAGGACCACCGCGGCATCCTCCCCCTCACAATCTGCATCGCCGCCGTCCACCGTAGCACGCTCCCTCTATTTCGTTTTCACCTTCTCAATCCGATTAGAGGTACCTCCATTAAAAAATAAATACATAAGAAGATACATTCGGGAGACACATCTACAAAGACACTTCCATTAGAGACAGTCATAAAAAGGACACGGTCCAATAAAAAAACACTTCCATTAGAAGTTCGGTACAGCGGTGACGGTGACCTTCGTGTGGAGCCGCAATGGTGACACTGGGCACAGCAATAGTAAAAAAAATAGGAGAAAGTAGTAAAATATAATTCTAATTATGGTAAATTTGAGTAATTAAGGTGTGTTTTTTTTTGTTTGATTGGCTTTAAAATCCAAACCAACAAAAATTGACCGGAGTTGGTAGAACCCTTTTTAGTTAGTAGCGGGATTGGTTCTTTTTATTTTATAATTATTTGCACTCGGGGTAAATTGGTTAAAAAAATTAATGTTTGGTAGAAAGAGTCATTTAAAAATAATTATAATGTTAAAATTAAATTAAAAAAATATTAGAGATAATTTTGATTTTAGATAAAAATTAAAATAATACTTTATTATTCTAATTTTAAATGTATTTGACAACTTTTTTTAATATTTTTTTTTCAAAAAATATAAACGTTTGACTCTATCTTATAAATCATCTTTAAAAAGAAAATTCATGTATCAATCCATAATTTTTTTATATCTTTTATATACTTGACAAATATAAACGAACATAATATATTTTTTTAAAATATAGATAAACCAAAATTTTGAGTGATATAAAATTTTACTACAATTACTATTTAATTTAACTCACATATACACACACCCGTGTATATATATATATATTGCCAGTAGTGACGGATCTAAAAATCTTATAAAGGAGGTTTTTTTTAACTATTGAATTAGAAGGTATATTATTAAAAGTTTTAGATATTATATCAAATATATTTTAAGTTTTAAAATTTAAGGAGTTCATAGCCTATGGTCCATAGCCCATAGCCCATACTTTTTTTTGTGGTAATAGGGGGATCACAGATCCCAACAGGAAAGAAAAGAAAAATAAAAGAAAACCAAGGACAAGCTTAGCAGCCCCTCAATCTGAGGGCGCCTATGCTGTCGACATATAAACTGTGAACAATCTCAGAGGGAGGGAAATAAAAAATCTGGTGTCTGATAGGAAGGTTTTGTCCTATCCTTGCAAGGATGTCCGCAACACTATTAGCCTCACGCAGGATATGCTTCCACGACACTTGAGTTAAGCGTCTTCTCAGCACCTTAATATCATCTAACAGAGGAGAGCAAGGGTGATGTCTCGGGCAATCTGCCTTGATGAAACCGATGGCTATCATAGAGTCGGATTCTATAACAATACGATTATAACTGTTGTCGATAGCGATTTGCAAACCTTTGATAATACTCCACAATTCCGTATGCATAATAGAGCAGCTCCCTAGGTTGCAAAGCAAACCCTTTCACAAACTTTCCAAGATTGTCATAGACAACTCCACCACAAGCAGCGTTACCATTATGAGCGTAGAAGGACCCATCCACATTAATTTTAAGGTAGTCAGCATCAGGTGGGTACCATCGGATTAAGCTGTCCGGTTCCTTGGTCATCTTACGAGCCAAGCCTTGCTTCTTCATCATCTTGGTATATTCTCTACACCGAGACTTGATTTCTTCAACAACCTTTACAGGTTGAGAATTGGCGCCATCAAAAACAAGCTTATTTCTCTCGTACTAAATAGAAGAAATGGCCATGCCAAATTTGTTTGCCCACTCCTCGGTGCTAGCCAAATTCTTCAATAACCAATTCCTTCTATCTTGTTGGAAGAAGTTTCTATCATGATCTTGATAGGTCAGCCTTTTCCATATTTCGGTTGCAAATGGACAATCTCGGAGCACATGGAGGACCGTTTCGTTATTATTGTTGCAGCAGGGGCATCCAGGATCATTAGTCATATGTCTTCTCTTCCTTTCAGCATTCGATAGGATTGCGTCGTGGGCCACGAGCCAGAGGATAAATCTACCTCTTTCCGAGTCTTTCCATTTCCAAACCAGCTTGAAGAGTTGATCATTTAATCCATCATATCCTTTAATCACTTGGTAAGCTGTTTTTAAACTAAATGCACCATCCGGGGTTGCGGCCCACGCAATGTGGTCCTCTTGCTTCCATGGAGAGGGCGGAGACATGAAAATGATCTTATGTACCGTATCTTCAGGAAGCTATTCCTTCAGTTTATTTATGTCCCAAGCACCTGAAACCAAAAGGAAGTCCGTTAATGAAGATCCAAACTCTGAGTAATTAGTTACCTGTGGAGTTTGTTGATCTAGTCGCCCAATACTAGGCACCCATTGATGATTCCAAAAGTTGATGTGGGATCCATCTCCTATCCTCTAGATGGAATTACTTTCAATTGCTTCCCAGGAAGAACATATGCCTTTCCAAAGGTTAGAGTCATTTGGTTTCCTAGTCACATTTGGAACAATGTCATTTCTGCACCGATACTTAGCTCTAAGTATCCGAGCCTATAGTGAGTCCTTCTTTTCGATAAGACCTCATCCTGCTTTCATCATATACGCACGATTAAGATCCTTAGCGTGCCGCACTCCTAGTCCTCCAGCTCTCTTAGGTTCACCCAATGTTTTCCAATTCAAGAGGTGAACCTTTTTTGAGTTTTCAGTTTCTCTCCAAATAAAATTCCTGCATTTACGATCAATAATATCACAAGTAGATATAGGAATAAAGGCAGTTTGCATAGTATAACTCGGAATAGTAGAAAGGACAGATCTCACCAGGGTGGTTCTCCCAGCTAGGGAAAGGGATGAGGTTTTCCAGTTGTTTAGTCTTGCATTAATCTTTGCTTCCACCTCTTTATATGTATTTCTTGTGACTCTGGAATGGATGAGAGGGACGCCCAAATATTTACCAAGGTCCTCCGTTCTCCTGAAGCTTAAGAATCCACTTATTTCTTCTCGAATACTATTTCCCACATTCTTGGAGAAAAAATTCTGGTTTTGTCGTTGCTGATCTTTTGACCAGAGCTCAAGCAAAACGCATCCAAAATCTTCCTAATGACTTTAGCTTGTCTCATGTTAGCTTTCGCAAAGAGGACAAGATCATCCGAAAAGTAGAGGTACGAAAGTTTTGGGCTGTTTCTGTTTAATTGAATAGGTTTCCAGAAATCATGTTCTACTGCCACATTTATCAATTGGGATAGTCTTTCCATGCAAAGGACAAAGATATACGGAGAGATGGGGTCGCCTTGACGGATGGCCTGAGAGGGATTGAATTCGTCTAGAGCTTCTCCATTCCAAAGGACTTTCATTTTCACAGTTGAAATGCAACAATAAATTAAATTGATAATATGATCCAGAATACCTATATCAATTAGTGTGTCTTTGACAAAGGACCACTTCAATCTATCATAGGCCTTTTCCAAATCAATCTTAATAGCCATCCACCCTTTTCTGCCTTTTTTGTGCCTCATGGAGTGAATAACTTCTTGTGAAATAATAATATTGTCCGAACTCTGTCTCCCTGGAACGAAGCTGCATTGATTTGGGCTGATAAGCTTGTCCATAATCTTTCTCAGGCAGTTAGCTAGAACTTTAGTAATCACTTTGTTAGAAACATTGCACAGGCTGATTGGTCGCAATTGTTTTAAGTCCGGTTCCACCTTCGGAATAAGGGTGATTAATGTTTCATTAACTTCTTCCACGTTGTTCGGATTTCGGAAAATACCATCAACTAGCATGCAGAGGTCCGAGCCTACCTTCTCCCAAAAGTTCTGGTAGAAAATAGCTTGGATTCCATCTGTACCTGGGGCCTTCAGGCTGCCCATGTGAAAGATGGCATCCATAATCTCTAGGTTGTTAAAAGACCGACCCAACATCATCAGATCATCATTGGAGAG
>NC_029793.2:15051357-15080106 GCF_000816755.2 Arachis ipaensis | reverse complement strand
TGTTGTTCAGTACATAAGGACTATCCGGAGTGTCATCGGTGAAAAGGTTACTGTAGAAGGATGTTGCCATACATTTCAGAGTTGGTTTATCAGAAACCCAGCTGCCATCTGGCCCTTAAAGAGACTCAATTTTATTTTTCCTCCTTCTTGCTATGGTACTTCCATGGAAATATTTTGTATTACGGTCACCAAACTCTAACCATTTACATCTTGACTTTTGGTACCATAAAACTTTTGCAACTCTTGGAGAAAAGTGTTACTTTCGAGATTCATGCACGCTGTAATCCCTTGTAACCTCCTTATAATTCTGCTCTTTCTTTTATGGATGTTACCAAAGACTTCAGAATTCCATGACTTAAGAGACCTCTGAAACTCAGTGATACAATGGGACCAAGAGTTCTGGACCTTCCAATTACCTTTTACCCATTCAGCAAAATCTGGATGCGTTAGCCAAGCTGCCAGAAATCTAAACGGTCTTTTGCCCTTGTTTATTGAAGGAGAAGGGTTGAGTTGGAGACAAAGAGGTGAGTGATCCAATTTGAAACTGGGTAGGTGTCTGATCTTCGATTCAAGGAAGGTGTTATGCCATTCCAAATTACAAAGCGCTCTGTCTAACCGCTCTACTAGGTTACCCCTTTTCCAGGAAAGAGCCAGCCACAGTAGCCTAGATCAAAGAGGCCACAATCTGAGATACATGTTTGGAATTCAGAGCAGGCACCTCTGGAATTGCTTCCAATACTACCTTTCCTTTCAAAATCATTGAGAATAGCGTTGAAGTCGCCAATGAGACACCAGGGTTGGTTAATGTTGCTGCTTAGATCGCGAATCTCATTCCAGAGAGCTCTTCGACTCGCCTTCTGTGGGGTACCATATATGGCCGAGAGGAACCAGGGTGGTGACTGCCCCTGCTTCAATTCCATGTGCACCATTTGAGAGCTATGAAAAGTGATATCCACATTCCAGGCAGAATTGTCCCAAATGCACCATATGCCACCAGAAAACCCTCTAGCATCCTCAATGTAAAAATTATCAAAACCTAATTTTTTACAAACAGTTCTACCACGATCTCCACTGATATGTGTTTCCAACAGAATACAAAAACTAGCATTATATTCTCTTTTAATATCTTTAATAAGTGCCGGAAAAGTTTTACCCCCTGCTCCTCTATAATTCCAAGCAATAACATTCGTGATGACTTCAGAAGAAAAAAAGAAGGGTAGAAACATACCCAAGTTCAATTTTGGGTTTTGACCCCGGCAGCCATCATCGGCGAGTCTAACATAACATCATTTTCATGTCTCGATGAGTTGCTATCAGCGTTACCCATATACTCCGGTAAGCTGTCCGGTGGTTTTTCCTTCCGCAGAAGGCCTCCCTGGTTTCTCCGCGCTCCTTCATTCATGAAGCTCTTCGGCAATTAGGAGAGGAAACCATCTCTTACCACGTGCTCCTCCAGCACATTCTTCGCAATTTTTGACACTTCGTGGGATTCATTTTGTTCTTGCTGTAGTCTCCTCATAGTATCGAGCATTTCGGCTTCCATAGCCACAATTTCACTATTCTTTGTTGCTGAACGTTGTTGCAGGGGCGCTTTAGATGAGCTTGTAGAGATTTCCCTTTTTCTTGCAGCATCTTTCGCTTTGGGCTTGTGATTTTTAATGATACCCGATGGCCCATTAGAAACAATCTGCTTCTTTTTTGAGTTTTGTGGGTTTTTGCCCGCTCCGAGCCTTAATACCCTTTGGGCCATTTGGGTTTTTGACCCACTCTCCTTGGGAACACTAGGGAGCCTTGGTTCATCTTGCCTGGTCCGTTGCTTTTCGCTAGCGTGGATAGTATTACTATTTCCTTCAATTTCGGCATCCTCATATAGGATATTGTAGCGCGATCCTGTTTCATTTAAATGTCCCGTCTTGGTATCTCCTCCTTCCCTAACTGTAAGGGATTCCTTTCCGATGACAATTGATTTCTTCCCTATAATTAACCTTTCTAATTTTTTCCTTATTTGTCGTTTCACCATCATCCACGGTCCAAAATATGGTGGCCTTTGATTACGCTGAGATTCCTGCGCTATATCCGTACTTTTCATATTGATTTCGTCCATCAACGCTGTTGCAATTTTCTCACCTGAGTTAACCCCTTCGCCGGAATATTCCTCCGCCCGGTGATTATTGTCATCTGCAAGGTTCTCACTACATTCCTTCGATCTGTGGCCATAGAGACCACATGCAAAGCAGATAAGATGAAGGCCTTCATATTCAACATTCAACGTGCTGTCCAGCACCGAGATACGAGAATCAATTTTTTCGTAAGATCAATTTCTACACAGATTCTCGCAAATTGCCCCCGGGAATGGATGGACGTAGCTCTATCAATCTTAAGCATCGTTCCTAATGCTGAACCAACTCTCCATAGGAACCGATGGTTATAGAGTTCGATAGGTAAATTCGGAATTCGGATCCATACCGCGATCTTCTTTACTTCTCTTTCTGATTCCAAGAAGAAAGGTCTCCACCTTTGGACAATCAAGTAATGTCCAGCTATCATCCACGGCCCTCCTGTGAGCGCGAAGGAGTAGTCCTCCTCATGTGAAAAATGAACCAAGAAATAGTCACGATCCATATCAATGACATTAATCTTACCTTTCTTTACCCAGTCCCTTCCGAGGCGTTGCTCCATGAAGCCGAGATTTACTCGCTTTCCCAAAACTTTGACAATGAGTGAAGCATGCCAAGGCTTGCACCAGTCATCGAATTCTTCCTTTGTCACCTTGATCTCAGGACAAGGATCAAAGGGTTTATCTTTCCTTTGCAAATTTTCCTCGTCCATATACCAGCGATCCTGCGGATTCGGCTCGCTCTCATTAGAGTTCAGAGAGCGCGGGCTTGAATCTTCATCCATAGTGCCTGGGGTTACCAAGAGGGAGTCTCTATATGAGACTTTTGGCCTTGTCGAATTATTTGTATCATTCCCTTTCGTGGGATCCATACTCTCACCCGGTTGATTAAGATCAGTCACGCGAGTTTTGACCTTTTTGGTACTTCGTTGCATTAGGTCATCCTCCTCGTCCATAATCCATACCATACTAGTCTCCCTAAATCTGTCTATCATTACCGAATGAAAAACCGAGACGATAACTTTATTATTAATTAAGATTCTAATTAAGTCCGCCCAACCTAAATAAAGTACTTAAAAGAGTAAAAGTCTCCCAATGAGAATCTTTTATGTTAGAAATCAATTAATCAATGAACTATAATAAACTGAATGATATAGATGGATATATATAAACTCTACACTACATTGGTATCTTACAATAAAATATAACAACGAAAGCAGTAAATATAAACAACCCTAGCTAGTAGCTAAATTCTATTCCATATAGCATAGGATCTAGGCTAATTGTCTAATACACACCGCAGCTTATTATGAAGCACAAAAACAAATTTATGCTTAATTACTTTTGTGGTATACACATGCATGTGCCTAAGCTATGAAAAAGTTTTTCGTTAAGTGTGTATTAGCGTTTTCACATGCAAATCCGGCGGTCGCTTTTTTTAAAATATATATTTTAAAAAATAATTTTAAATATTAAATTTTGATGCAAATTTTTGTAATTATTATAAAAAATAAGTTATTTTTATCCTTAAAATTTAGTATTTTTTGTCAAGTAAATTTAAAAAACAATTATTGTGAATGATCATTTTTTTGAAAAATACAAAAGAAAAATTTAGAAATCATATTTTACTCTGAATTTTTATGTGGACCTTTTAAATATTTATTCAAATGTTGTCACAAAAATTTAAATATAATGAATAAGTTGTTTGCTAAATATAAAAGTTTGTTTGTTACTTGCAAAAAATATAATATTTATTTATTGATTCTTTTTATCGTATTTTCAAATTATTCAAGAAGTTATTTTGTCGATAATTTTTTTTAAAGATATTTTTATTAATGGCTGAATCTTTTGAGTGTCAAATTAGTAGTTAATCCAAAAATAAAAAATATGTAAACAAAATAAAAATAGTACGTATTACAAAACGTACTTGAAACGGACTTATGAATAATGAATTTTGTTAATAAGGTCGGAGGTAGAGCGTAGATATTTAAGATAGTTTTATATCAATTTTAAAATGACGGATAGAAATAAGAGACTCTGACATTTAAGTTAACAAAAATTTAAGTAAATTATGTATAGAATGAATTAGATAATACATAAATTTAATAAGATATTTATAGAAAAGAGTGATGATTTGATTATCACTTTTGAATTTTTCCTTTATAAGTAGTGGACGATTTTCTTTCCTTAATGCATGGGAAGTTATTTCTACATTGTGTAAATATTTTCATGTGGATAATAATTAACGGAGATAGTGATGAGGAGTAGTATCTTCTCCAAATTGAGTCGGACACAGGTCAAAATATCTGTGTCGAATAGCTTAACTCGTGTCTCTTAAGAGGCACCTTATAATTAGTGGGTATGAAATGCTCCTTTTGATTAGAGCAAGTCCATTTTTTAGTAGACCAACTTGTTTAAATTATAACCATTATTATTTGGACCATGATATAAATTATAAATAGTACGTATAATACATTGTAATAAGTTGAAAACCTTCAATGTGAAGAAGTAGAAATACGTGCTAGAGTTGTAAACATTTGTTAGTGGAATTTAAGATATGTATGTTTTGAATGTATCTCTTCATTTTTTACTTTATTTCTGTAAGGAGTCATCACTAATAGTAAATCCTTGGGTCTGAAGAGTTATCACTAATAGTAAATGCTTGAATCTGAAGAGTGCATAAGTAAAAGGTAAATGACTTGTTATCAAGAATACCAAGAAATGCACCAAATTAAAATAAAAACATAAAAAAAAAAAAATTGGAGCATCAGCACTAAAAATAATCCTTTCCATAAAGAATAAAAATAGGGGAAAAGATTGTCCATGTGATTCAAGTGATATAGGATCCAAGAATGACAATGGTAAACAAATATGTCTAAAGAACAATCAATGGCAACAAGGAAGTGACATAACATAGAAAGCTGAATATTTGTATCATATAATGAGAATTTTTGTAGTTAAAGTTCCATTGTGCTTTAAAGACGAATATTAAAATTAGTTAAACTTTCTGGTAATTTCTGATACCCCACTACTTTGCAAGATGCAGTGCTATAGGTATTGAGACAAAATAATTTTTTAGACTTATAAAATATTTTTTTCTTTTTGGGGAAAGAAAGATTCGGCCATCTATCTCTATATATTTATCATCCCTATAGGTGGCTAAAATATTTCTTCCAAATCCATTGTAAGAATAATTGCAGATTTATTATTATGTGAATTTATGCTGGTATCTTTATCTAACATTATTAAATTATTTCACACTCTAGATGGCCACAACAAGAAGATTCTACTCCAACTCCTAATACGATTAATAATTAATAATTATATTACTACTTCGTATTAATTTGTTTGAGGCCAGTTGTTAACAGTATCCGTCAACCTTGCAATTGTTGTCCCAGCTTTGACATTTTTCCCTTGTCTTGATTAAATTGTTGGCATCAGAATTTTTCTTAAAAGAATTTGATTAAATCGTTTGATCTCGTTTAATTCTAATAAAATGCAGCACGGACACTTCGCTGAGTTGCCGTGTCCGCGTGTCGGACACATTTCGTACACGACACTCACGGACACTCTTCCAACATGCGTGCCTATTGTGTCCAACCGTATTTTAATAAAAAATTCTTCTCTAGACATGCTTGGACACACCTAAATACCATCACGTGTCGGTGTGTTCAGTCTTATTCTTAATATATATTCTTGAAATAAATTTAGATATAGTATATATTATTATTTATTAAAACAAAAAATATTTTAAATACTTGATATGATTAAAATGAGATATTAAAAATAATTAAAAAATTAATTTATATTTTAATATTAATAAAATATCAAAATATCATTACAATTTGTCTAAAAATACTTTATATTTTATATGTATACGTGTCCCCATGTCTTATAACATTTTAAAAATTGCGTACAGCGTATCCCGTGTCATATCATATCCCGTGTGCGTGTGAGTGTCTGTGTATCATACCTCTAGCATTATAGTTTTACCAAGTTGTATAACTTGTGGTTGATTTTTGAATTTTGATTTAAATACATTTGAAGGCAACATTAGACCATAACCTATTTGTTTGTTGGCAAGAGAGCTTTGTTCGTTTCGATGTTGTGTACTTTGGTAATGTCAATTTAATTATATTATTCAATTCTATCCTTCCTTTTAAGAATAATAGGCTAAGGACATTGCATGGTAGCATTTAGACAAATTAGATTCAAATCTTATTCCATAAGCCATCAGGAATATAAAAAAAAGAATTTTATGCCATAAGGCTTCCAATTCAGCACTACTATTCTATTAATAATTTTCATTTTCCCACTCTCTCCCATTCTTGTTCTTGTTATTCTCTTTTCTTTCCTTTTTTTTCTTTACTTCCCCTTCTACCACTTGTTGCTCCTTAAGAGTGATGATCAACCTTTCTTAGAGTCATTTATTCTACCTAAGAAAGTTTGAAAACATTGGAACGAATTTTTTGTTTCCTTGAACCTTTTTCTTGCTATCCAAGTTCAACTATTGGTTTTTTTTTTCCCCCCTTGTAAATGAATGAGAACAAGCTTGATTTTCATTCTGAATATGGCAACCGTTCTTCTTGTCAATATTTTGGTATTAGACAACAACCTTGGAACATGGGACCATGCAATAACCAACCCCTCGGCGCGACTTGCGTCAGCGTTGGAGTTGGCAGAGGAAGAGGAGGAGGAGGAGGAGAACAAGAAGTAGTACTACCATACTCGGCTCAAGCCAAACCATCTAGCACCATCATAAGCCGATTCGAGTCGCCGGCTTCGGCCTTTTACGCGACGGAAATCTTCATGGGGTTCCCACAATATGATTCCCATCAAGTTGGTAATCCATCCAATTTGATGCCTCATCAACTCTCCATCAAGAACATTAATAATGATATGGAGTTCCCTCTCTATCAATCTTCAAAGGAAAGCCTCTTCTTTGATTCATCAGTTAATGACCAAAATAGCCCCAACAACTTTGAGTTGCCAAACACCTTGCAAGCAATAAAATCTCAATTGAATGGTGATCAATGTAATGGATCACCTGAAAAATCTAATAAAATTCCATGTGGGAATTTTCCTGCCAGCAATTTCCTTCCTATTGAACAACATAAGTTGTTCAATGATGATGCTGCCCCAGTCACTAGGAGCATATCAATTCCTAAAGCAAATCAAGAATCTACGGTAAGTGTTTTTCATAAATATCTTATTTAAATTTTTTTTAATAGAAAAGATAGACAATCAACTTTTAATTAATCAATGATTTTAGAATTTAGATTTATAATTTAAGACTTAGAGTCGAGCCTTTATAATTTAAGATTTAGATTTAAGATAAACAAAATAATTTTAAAATAGTTGACTGATGTTGGCTGAAAAAATTGGTTACCTAACATTACTCGATTTTTTCTGCCTTTGGACTCATTTTCAAATACTAAAATACAGGTTGCTTGTGGCTCATTCAATTCCCCTGTTCAACAGCTGAGTTTCTCTTCTCCTCAAGAGAAGCTTTCTCCGACAATTTCAGCCGGAAACCTTGTCGGTAATGGACCGATAGCATCGAGTAAGACGCGTATAAGATGGACTCAGGATCTTCATGAGAAGTTTGTTGAATGTGTCAATAGACTAGGAGGCGCAGAGAGTAGGTTATTCTAAGTAGATTTGATCAAATTCGAAGTCATGTGTCTAAAGTCTAATATCTGAATGTGTTCTTGGTTTCTTGATTGTAGAGGCGACGCCGAAAGCGATATTAAGGCTGATGGATTCAGATGGATTGACAATCTTCCATGTTAAGAGTCATTTGCAGAAATACAGAATTGCAAAGTATATGCCAGAATCAACTCAGGGTAATTTCACTTTCTTAGGTTCATTTTATTCTTCTTATGTATGTTACTATTTGTGTGATAAGCCATATAACCTAACAGGGTAAGACATGAATCTAAATTCCTCCAATTTGAATCCCTAGTTATATTGATGTCTTCATACTTAAGATAACAGAGGAAGTAGCAATGCAGATGAAATAAGTTGAAAATTGAAATCCTTTCATTTTTGTTCCAATGTAAATTCAAGCATTTCTCATTTTTAAGTAACTTGAATTGCTCGAACAGTTAGTTAACCCGTTTGTTTAAGTAAGTAATAGCTCATGGATGGACAGACTCTTAAATAGAGTTTCGATTCATAACAAATTTGACATTGACTTGTCAGAATGTGGAATATGACCGCAAAAAAACCAAAAGCATTTGGCATTTGGGCAAGAATAACTACCACTTTGGTTTTTAGTTGGTCAAAATATCCATAATAAATGTCAGTTAGGTAGCATTTGGTGGAGAAATAGAGATGAAAAGATTGAGACGGAGAGACAGAGACTAAGAGACAGAGATTAAAATAAATCTCAGTATTTTGTTTGGTACAAAGTGGGAGACAGAAACAAAAATGAAATTCTAATTTAATTTGTACAAAGGGTAAAATTAGAATTAATTAATTAAAATAAAGATATTTTAGGTATAAAATGTTATTAAAGTTTCAGTCTCTATTTCTAAAAATTTTAGTCCCATGTGTCCCCACTTTTTGAAAGTACTGAAATACTAAAATTTTAGAGATAGGGATAGAAATTTTAGTATTAGTTTCTGAACCAACAAACATGATACTAAGTTTCAGTCTTTCCATCTCTGTCTCAATACCTTAAAACAAAGGCTACCTTAGAGTTAGTTTTTACGAAAACACCATAATTCTTTCTAAAATCGCCATAACACTTGGCATTTTCAACTTCTCTTATGTAACTTATTTCCCAAGGAGAAAACTAAAAAACAAATTTTAAAGAAAAAATCTTTTGAAATTAATATCAGTTCAATGAATTGATGTTACTATTTAATATCTTCTAATATGCAGGTTCATATGCTTTGCCTAAAAAGTACTTCTTCCCTTTTTCAGGGAAATCTGAGAAAAGAACCAGTGCAGAGAATGTGCATCTTGATGTCAAAGCGTAATGCTACTTCTTTTCTCTGAAACACTTTTATGTTTGTATAAAGTTTTATTTTGAATAAAATATACATAATGAGATAAGACATTGATATAAACACAATGAAAATAGAAATATTAGTATTATTTTTAAAAATATATGCCAAAATAGTGTATTTTGATTTAACTGTGTCTAACCAATTTTATTAGTCTGCTTAAACAAATATCATTAGTCTGCTTAAACAATTGTCGAGAATTCAAATTAAATCACATTATTGGCATAATGTGGTTACTCTATAAAGTAGTAAAGTACTTAGCAACTTTTAATGTTGTTGGTTTGCAGTGGCTTGCAGATTAAAGAGGCACTTCAGCTGCAATTGGATGTGCAGAGGCGTCTTCATGAACAGCTAGAGGTATGATTCACGCTATCTTCTTCTCTAGTACTTTATGAATTTAAATAAAAGAATTATATAAAATTATATAATAGTTGTATATAGTAGCAGTATTATTATAATATTCTCTGACTCTAAATTCTCTTTTAATTTGAATTATTGATCCAGATTCAGAGAAAATTACAGTTGCAAATTGAAGAACAAGGAAAGCAGCTGAAGATGATGTTTGACCGACAGCAGAAGTCAAATAATAGTGAAAGAAGTTCTAAAGATAATAATAATGATGATAATGAGGTTACAATTTTAGAAGGGACTGGAATTTCCCACTTCCCTTCAAAGATAAGTTAGCCCAATTTCAAATCCCTTAATTCCATAATAATAATAATAATAATAATAATATCTATACATACAAAATTAACTATTACATTGTGCCAACAAATCTTGCTCCTCAATCTCTTTGTAAGTGACAGTTAAAAAACATACACCAGATCATGCAATTTTGTTATTATGTGAATTATTAAAGCACTTTTGTTGAATCCTTCGGCAAGTAGTAAATTAGGACATAAGATTGGTCTGCTCCATTATTAATTTATTATTGTACCCTACAAAACCAGTCAAGAATCACCGTATTACAGAAAAACATTGTAATTGTATTCCCCACCCCCCATCAAAAAGAAAAAAAAAATAGAGACAGCTTTTAATTTGCATCTTCTTTTTTTTTCCCATGTAGAGAAGCCAATTAATTTACATATATAGGGTTAATGTATTTTGTTTACCATTAGATGGTGCATCTAATGCATCTAATATCATTAATTAACATTGGCTTATATATAGTCCACCACATTTTTTTTTTAACTAAAGATAGAGAGATTAAAATGAATATCGAAAGATTATGTCATTTGAGTTGTAATTCGTTGACATACAGTCCACCACACTTGCTCGTTCAAGTGGCTTTAATTTTATTAGAATAAAATATGCTTTCTTCTTCCATAATAATATTTGGCGAGAGGTTTTAAAATTGTTTTTAATGTTCAATTTATATTAATTTTATTCTCAAATTTTTAAACAAAATTAAAAATTTAATTTTGATGTATTCAAATTCTTTTGGAAAAAATCTTTCTTCACCACTCTCCCTCCAACCCCACCTCATCACACCACCCCCACCAAAAAATGTACCAATGTAACTTAAGTAAATATTAATGCATAATTGCTTAATTAATACCAATTATGCAACAATATATCCTGATAAGTTTTTTGAAGTACCACGAGGTCTCTAACAGAATTTTTTTTTTATTTTTTATTTATATAATTAGTTGACATAAATATTTTTATTTATTGTATCTATTTTAGATAAAATATTACGTAAACTTTTCAAATGTGTCCTCTAAAACAAATTATAGCCGTCCTCCTTGAAAAGACTGGAATCTTTCCGCCTTGATTTGTCCAAAACTGATTCGCTTGAATGAAGATCACTGTCTTACCTTGTTGTTTAGTTGTTGGAAAATTGTAATTAAATAAGATGCACTATTTATCTTTTTATTTATAATGAGGGTCATAATAAGCCATCCAGCAAAATATGAGAGAAATACTTGTATGTATTTCGCTGGCATGCAAGTCAGTGAAATATATGTAAATTAATCTCGGTGAACATCCAATAAAATGCTCTAAATATAACACACAAATATCTAAATATTTTAGATTTTAAATTAAAAAAAAATCACCAGCTATATGTGAATGTTTTATGCCGCAAGAAAACTCCAGCAAGCTAAGGAGTGCTTTAACCATGTTAGAGAGAACCTATACCAAAAGTTGCAAGTGACTATGACGAAGTGATGATTGACGTATGGAATTCGCTCAACGAATTGGGAGTGTTATTGAACTTGGTGAGTGCTTTTATATTTTTTTTTCTAAAATTTTATAAAAAAATAAAAATAATAAAATTATGCTTTCACTATTTTTTTCGATACTCAAATAAAAAAACTTATGAAAAAAAAACATAAAAAGGCTGCTGATAGTTTTCACAAGTAATACTCCAAATCAATTTTCAAAATTTTTTTAACACATTTAGTTAGTTTCACGTCATATTCTTTTAAAAGATAAATTAAACCATTTGTCATCGAAATTTAATAAAGAGTTGAAAGTCTCTATTGAAAGTGAGCTTAAAGAGGTGTTTTTTCGTGTGTCCTCGTAGAGGTGAGAGAGAGATGAATAAGAGAGATGAACGAGAGAGAATTTGGTAAAGGTGATTTTGAATGAATGAAAATCCTAATTGAATATACAAGCTACAGTACTTATTTGTACAATGTACAATTACAGCTGTGATCCTATAATTACAAATCCACCCTCTAACAATATCAAGTTTGTTACAATAGGAATTAACTATGTGATATCCTCTCGCAAGCTGGGAATGAAAAGGGATGAAAAATGATCAATGATTACTGGTCATGTGATATCCTCCCGCAATCCAGGAATGCCATGAATATCTGTCAGTCCCAGCTTGAGATAGAATTTGGAGAAAGGTCCAGGGGAAAGGGTTTTGTGAGAACATCTGCAAGTTGTTCTTCACTCTTAATGGGCAACAATCTGGTTAGTCCCATTTGAGCTTTCTCCCGTGTAATATGGCAATCAACCTCGATGTGCTTAGTCCTTTCATGAAAGATAGGATTCGCAGCCAAGTGAAGGGCAGATTGATTATCACAGTAGAGGTTTATAGATTTTGTAAGAGGCAATTTCAATTCAGTAAATAAATTAAATAACCATTATTGGGCCTCACAAGTTGCAGAAGCAAGAGCTCTATATTCAGCTTTAGTGGACGATTTCGCCACTGTTGCTTGTTTCTTACTCTTCCATGAGATAAGTCCTGATCCATAGAAAAAACAATATCCAGAGACTGATCTTCTGGAATCACTGCAAGACGCCCAATCAGAGTCGGTGAATCCAACCACACTGTTGTCCGAATGAGAAGGAAATAGGAGACTAGTTGCTGGATAGCCCTTGAGATACTTCAAAATTCTAATGGCAGCACTCATATGATTCTTCCTGGGCTGATCAAGGTACTGACTTAATTTTTTCACAGCAAAGCAAATATCTGGTCTTGTGTTGGTTAGGTATAAAAGCCTTCCAATTAATTTTCTGTATTCAACAGAATCAGCTAAATCATCACCATTGTCTTTGCACAATTTGGTAGTATAGTCCATTGGAGCTGAGCTTGGTTTACAATCAAGCAATCCATGATCCTTCAACATGTCTAACACATATTTCTTTTGGTAAATAGCAATCCCTTTGGAAGATCTAGCTACCTCCATACCAAGGAAATACTTTAAATCCCCCAAATCCTTGATTTTGAACTTGCTGTCAAGAATGTGCTTGATCCTGTTGATTTCTGTCAAATTGTCCCCTATCAAGACTAGATCATCTACATACACCAAGATGATGGCAATACCGTCATTGTTATGCTTTGTAAATAGAGAGTGATCAAGTCTTGATTGAGTGAAACCTGCCTCATGTAGAACTGAACTCAGTTTGGTGTGCCATTGCTGACTAGCTTGTTTTACGCCATACAATGATTTCTTCAATTTGCAAACCAAGCCATTACCATTTACCTCAAGACCAGGGGGCAATGTCATGTACATTTCCTCATCCAAATCTCCATGCAAAAAGGTTGTGTTTACATCAAGTTGTTTGAGAAACCAGTCTTTTGCAGCAGCAAGTGACAGAACTACTTTTAATGTAGTCATCTTGATAACTGGACTAAATGTGTCAAGATAATCTACTCCGACAACTTGGGTGAATCCTTTTGCAACAAGCCTAGCCTTGTGCCTTTCAATTGTGCCATCAGAATGGAATTTGTTTCGAAACACCCATTTGCAACCAATTGGAAACTTCCTTGCTAGCAAAGAAGTAAGTTCCCAAGTTTGGTTCTGCTCAAGAGCATTTAGCTCAGCTTTAATAGCACTTCTCCAACACTGTTGAGTTACAGCATCCCTATAGTGTTTCGGCTCAGGTGTATTTGTGATGGCTAGAGAGAGGTGTTTGAAACTGTCACTCAAATTGAAAAGAGGCACACGTAATGGATATCTGGGATGAGTAGCTGGAGCAGCAACTGAGTTTATGCAATGATAATCTGCTAAATATGCAGGTGCATGCCTAGTTCGAGTGGATCTTCTAAGGACTGGGCTAGAAGTATCTACTGTGACATTAGCATTATCTTGAATGTTTGAGGAAGATACAGATGAAGATGTATGATAATTATCATTATTTTGAGTATTTTAAGGAAGATGCAGATGGAGATGCATGATTGACATCATGAGATGAAATGCTAAAGTCAGAATGATTTATTTCAAGTCCTAATTGTGGAGCATTCTCAGGTGGATCTATGCTATCAGTCCCAAAATGTGTATAATTATCAACAGGAGGTGCAGATATATGAGTGATATGTTGATAATTTGGTGATAAATGATGGCTGTAATTAAACAAATCTTCAGATATATGAGAATTGTTTGTGTGATTTAAGTTCTTGTCAATGAAAGGGAAATGATTTTCATAGAAAATAACATTTCTTGAAAGAAATATTTTTCTCGATGGTAATTCTAATAAAAGATAGCCCTTAGTTCTTGCTTGATAACCCAGAAAATAGCATTTTGAAGCCCTAGCATCTAGCTTAGTCCTTTTTGAAGTTAGAGTACTTGCATAGGCAAGACAGCCAAAGGTTTTCAAATGTGAAATATCAAGTAATTTTGAATAAAGAACTTCATATGGAGAAGCATTTTTGAGAATAACACTAGGAAAACAGTTGATGAGGTGTACTGCATGCTTAATAGCATAGCTCCAAAAACACTTTGAAATGTTTGAATGAAACATAATGCTGTGGCTAATTTGTAATATGTATTGATGTTTTTATTCTACAATTCTATTTTGTTGAGGTGTCTCAACACAAGAGGTTTGATGTTCAATTTCATTAGAATTGTAAAAAGAAAGCATCTTAAATTCTGGTCCATTATCTGATCTGATAGCCTTAACAGATTTTTCAAATTGGGTTTTAACCAGTTGAACAAAAGATTTAATCAAGTTTGATGTTTCAGCCTTATGTTTCATCAGAAAAATCCATGTGAACCTACTTTTATCATTAACAACCGTTAAAAAATATTTATGACTATTAGTAGATGGAGTTCCCAAAGGCCCCCAAATATCCATATGAAGCAAATCAAAACAATTGGCTGCCTTACTAGAGCTTAAAGGAAACGGACACTTCTTTTGTTTACCAAAATGACAAGCACCATGAGGAATTTTATTGAAATTCAAATCACAATCTATAAGATTGTATGTCTGTTTTATTACAACAAGCCTATCCTCTGGTATATGACCTAATCTAGTATGCCAAATGTGTGTAAAATCTGCGGCATTGAAGCTAATAACAGAATTCATTAAAGATGCAGATGAAAATGCATGTTGTGTTGAGATATCCAATGCATAAAGTCCCTCTGCTGCTCTAGCTACTCCAATCCTCGTCTTTGATGAATCCTGTATTTCACACATTGTGTCAGTTATTTCCAATTTTCATTTTAAATTTGATGTAAGCGATGAAACAGAAATAAGTTTATAGTTAAAGCTAGGTATGTATAATGTGTTGGTAAGATAGCGTGAATCAGAAAATCTAACTGTTCCTATGATGTTGCTTGTGGTGTAGGAGCCATTTGGAAGCCTAACTATAATTGTAGGAATATGATGGTAAGTGTCAAAATCTTGAAGATAATATGATACATGGTCAATGGCCCCTGTATCAATGATCCAAGATTTTGACTTTTCTATTTCATCACCACTTCTCTCAGCCAAAACATGTAACTTAAAATGCAATAGTTGAATCACTCGGTTATTGTTACCTCTCATTGCTGGAGTTTGGCCAACTATTTGGTTGGTGCTGTGGATGGACTGTAACTCGTTGCGCTGAAGAAGGGCTAGTAAAACGATCTTCTGATCTTGAGTGAATTCCAAGCATTGCTCGTCACTTCTTTGCTGCTTCTGATCTGCATAGTCTTCATCAGCATGTTCATAAGTGGCTGCATAATTGAATGTTGCAGCACCACCACTATTATATCTCTGCTTCAGATGTGGTGGCAGACCATGTTTCCTATAGCAAACATCTATTGTGTGTCTAAGCTTTTCACAATATGTGCAAACAATTTTTTCTCTACCCGATTCTTTGCCTCCATATGTTCTGCTATTTCCTCTGCCTTGTCGATTAGCAGCAACAATATCACTCTTAGTAGAATCTGATCCTTTGTTGGAGGTGGTTCCTTGTGGAGATTTGGGTTATACAATATTGAGAAGTATTTGAGATTCTTCTCCATGAAAGCCAAGTTGCCTTTCTTGTTTTCTTGTTGTGTGAGTAAGGCAAAAGTAGAATCAAGATTGGGTAGTGGCTCCATCATCATGACCTGTGAACGTATAGTTGAGAATTGATCATTTAACCCCCGTAGAAATTTCACCACACATCCCTCAGATCTATATGCTCGAATAACTCCAAGACCACAGGAGCATTTTGGAGTGCATTCACAAGCAAGTACTGGCTGAAAACTCTCTAATTCCTCTCATAATGATCTTAATTTCATGAAATAAGCGGTAATAGAAAGTTCTCCTTGCTTGGCAGCATACAATTCTTCCTTCAATTCAGCTATTCTGAACCTATCACCATGATAGTATCTTCTTCGCAATTCACTCCAGATCTCATAAGCTAGATTATTCCACATTACACTTTGTGAAATATCTGGACTCAGAGACAGGTTAATCCAACCTATAACATAAGTGTTGCAACGTTTCCATTGCCTAAACAAAGGATCAGATTCAAGTGGTTTCTTAATCGTTCCATCAACAAAGTCAAATTTGTTTTTAGATTGTAGAGCTAAAGTCAATGCTCTACTCCAGTCACCATAATTTGAGCCATTCATAATTATAGGAATTATAGGAATACCAGGGTTTTCAGACGGATGAATGTAGTAAGGACTGGTCTGATCAATGCTTGGGTTTGAGGTTCCATTGTTGCGTCCAAGTTGAGCAGAGAGTTGGTTGAGAAGAGCAGCTACAGATTCGGCACTAAAAGTGCCTGGGTTTGTTGCAGATTCGGCACTAAAAGCGCCTGGGTTCATTCCTGATTCTGGGTTGCTAGCATCCATGTTTTAGGATTCGCAGATCTGAGAGTCAATCTATGAGCAACCAAAAAAAATTTAAAAATCACGTCCTTGATCTTCGATCTTCAAGCACTCTCGTCACACACAACCTCGATCCATTCCATGCTCACCGCACCATATTGAAAGTGAGTTCAGAGAGGAGTTTTTTCGTGTGTCCTCATAGAGCTGAGAGAGAGATGAATGAGAGAGAAGAAGAAGGAATTTGGTAAAGGTGATTTTGAATGAATGAAAACCCTAATTGAATATACAAGCTACAGTACCTATTTGTACAATGTACAATTACAGCTGTGGTCCTATAATTACAAATCTACCCTCTAACAATATCAAGTTTGTTACAATCTGAATTAACTATGTGATAGTCTCTAAGAATTTTTTAAAATTCTTATCTCCATCTTTTTAATTATATGTGAAGATTGATTATTTAATTTGGGTTAATCCAGTGGTCAACTCACTCGTTTGTTTAAGCAAATATTAAAAGTTCAAATCTCATTTTGTGCATCTACACCAACTTGGTATCATTCTATTTTTCGTCAATTGTTTTTGTTAAAAGGGTGAGTTCAAAGAATTGTAAAGGAAGAGAGAACCCTCATAAAGCTGGAATTTGTGACTAGAGATTGTAATCTTGAATCTCAGTCTTTGTTTTTGTTACTTCTCTTCTAAATACACTTAATTATTAGCACACTTACTGCCACATCAATCTAACTAATTATAGTTAATCTAACTTCCTACAATTAGTCTCTACAATTAGTTATTCAGAAAATACATAAAAAAAAATAGCTCATATAACACCCCCTCTCAAGCTAGAATGATCTTCACTCATCATTCTAAACTTAGAATTGCACTGCTGAAACAAGTTAGAGATTATTGTCTTGGTCAGAATGTTTGCAATTTGGTTGTTTGTTGAAATTGGTAGCAACTTAGTTGTTTGTTCCTTCCGTTTATCCCTTACAATGTGACAATCCATTTCTATGTGCTTTATTCTCTCATGAAATACTGAATTTACTGTAATAAGTAGAGCAGATTAGCTGTCACAATAAATGACAATTGGTCTTCTCAACTTCACTTTCAAATCTTGCAAAATGTAGTTGATTCACTGTGCTTCTCGAGTTGCCATGGCTGGAACTCTATACTCAGCTTCACAGAATGAGTAAGCAACTATATTTTGTTTTTTGCTCTTCCACTATACAATTGAATTTCCCATAAAGAAACAGTAACTCGATAGAGATCTTCTTGAATCGAGACATGTCCCCCAATCACCATTTGAAAAATCAGTTGGCTCAAGGTCAAATTCGGTTGAGAATATTAGGCCTAGTGTTGGATCTCCTTTAGAGGACGTGTGGTTAAAAGAATATTTTTACATTCTTGGAAATTTTTACACCAAAAGCTTTACATCGGAATAATTTTACAATGTAAGATTCCTAGGAATTTGAAAAATTTTCACGAACCATATACCTCCTTAAGGTATTTTAACACCCTTACTGCATCTTTAAAGTGCTTATCAGTCGCAAAAAATCTAGGTACTGACTTAATTTTCTAACAGCATAGCTTATCTCTGGCCGAGTATTGGTGAGATACAATAACCTGCCGATTAGCCTTTGATATTCTGAATTCGATTGAAGTAGTGTTCTTGAGTGCTTTGACAACTTGGTGGTGTAGTCCATAGGAGTTATCACTGCTTTTGTCCATCAACCTATACTCCTTTAATAGATCAATGCAGTATTTTTTTGGCACACATAAAATCCCCTCTTGCTTCGAGCTACCTCCAAACTGAGATAGAATTGTAATTTTCCTAACTCTTTAATTTTGAAAATTTGATGGAGATGCTGCTTGATGAATTGTATCTCCTTGCAATCATCACCTGCTACTATTAAATCATCTACATACACTAAAATAACAGTAAAAAAAATGTTGGTAGATTTAATAAAAAGGCTATAATCATATTTCGACTGTTGATATCCTGCAGCTACTAAGGTGAAAGCCAGCTTCGTGTTCCACTATATGTTGGCTTGTTTCAAGCCGTATAATGATCTGTCTAGTCTGCACACTAAGTTGGGGTTAGCGAGATTTAAATCCAGTGGAGGTTTCATACACATTTTCTCATATAAATCACCATGCAAAAAAGTTGTGTTTATATCTAATTGATTCACTATCCAATTATTTACTGGTGCAATAAAAAGAAGAATTCAAAGGGTACTCATATTTGCTACAGGGCTAAAGGTCTAAAAGTAATTAACTCCCACTATTTGAGTAAACTCTTGAGTTACAACGCGTGCCTTATACCTCTCAATCGTGCCATCCAGGTTCAATTTCAATTTAAAAAGCCATTTGCATCCCATGACACTTTTTCTAGTAGAAAGGTTAGCAACAGTACGAGTTTTATTTTCTTTTAAAATAGTTAATTCCACATCAATTGCCTTTTTTCAGTTAGGACTCTTTATAGCCTCATCGTAACATTTTAGTTCAAAATATTTTGGTTGGTTTGTGTTTGATGTGGTGGAAGATAAAGATGATTTAGTTAAGGGAATAAGAGGTGAGGTTGTGTTTGGAATTTGTGACTCAAAAAATAAGATGCAGGACTATTCAAAGAAATTATTTGATTGATCTATTGATAAACCAAGCTAATTTAAAAAAAAAAATCAGAAAAATATGATGTGTTGTCAAGTAAAAGATTTAACTTAGCATTTTGCAAAGTAGTGTATGAAGTCATGTATTGATAATCATTCAAGTATGCTGGTCTTTTTGTTTCTCTAGTTGATCTCCTAAGTTGAAGGTTGTGTGATGCATGTTCAATATTATTGAATTCAGTTTGTGTTTGAGAATGCAGTGTGTCTTGATTGTGCAATGATGCATGAGAATGCATGTCAGGTGTTTCAATAATGGGTATTTCAGAATTTCACTCAATGTGTATAGATGAATGTTGTGATCCATGTGTGTGTGCTTGTGCCATACTACAACCCAGATTGCAAAAGGGATAATCAAATGCAATCAAATCTTGCATTGGAACATTGGGAATAAATTCATATGTAATTTGGCTATTATGCATGGATTCTTGTAGAGCAAATGGAAGAATATGCTCATAGAGTGTTACATTTCGTGAAATGAAAATGTCTCTGTTGCCTAAGTCATACAACATATGTCCTTTAACCCTTTTCTTAGTTCTTAGATAAACACACTTTCTTATCCTTTTATCCTATTTATTTCTATGTGCTATTAGAATAGAGGCATATGCCAAACAACCAAATATCTTAAGATATGAAATGTCTGGTAAATTTTTATTAAGAATCTGATATGGTGAGACATTGTTCAACAAGGTATTAGGAATTATGTTAATGAGATGCATTGAATGTGCTAAGGCATAGTGCCAGAATTTCTTTGGCATATTTGAATGAAATATTAATTCCATTGTAACTTTCAAAAGGTGTTGATGTTTTCGTTCAACTATGCCATTTTGTTGAGGTGTCTCAACACAGGATGTTTAATGTAAAATACCTTTCGATGCATAGAAATTAGCTAGTCTAAACTCGGAACCATTATCAGTTCTAACTTTCTTTATTTGTGTTGCAAATTGAGTTTCAATGAATTTTACAAAAATTTTAACTAAATCAACAACTACTCCTTTTGTTTTCATGAAATACAGTCAGATAAACTTACTTTTATCATCTATTCTAGACAGAAAATATTTGAAACCTCAAATTGAAGTGGTGCCTATAAAGCCTCCAATATCCATATGCACAATATCAAAAATATTTTCACTTTTAGAAGTTCTTGGTACAAATGGTGACCTTTTGTGTTTTGCATAATGGCATGAGTCACATTGTTACTATAAACTCTGTATAGTATGGTGTTACATAATACACATTAAAAATTAAATGCGACAAAAACAATATAAGACTAATTAATTTCATTGGCTCCATCATCCTCATTTCCAAATTCAAAATTAGAGTCATCTATATATCCTGAAATAACACAATTTATTAGCAACACACAAAGAACCTCAAAGTAGCCAATAAATAAAATATCAAAATTGAGGAATATCTTACTTGATCTATGCTGGATTCAAAACTAGAATTTACCGCATCATCAAGACCTTCATCTTCATCATAAATGAAATCCTCTTCTTCATCCCACATTGTCCTCATATGCATTATCATCTGTAGGTAGACTATGCCATTCATGTGAATCCCATCATACTTATTACGATTTGGACATGTAGTTTTGTTATGCCCGAGCTCCTGGCATATACCGGAACGATTCTTAACCCTTCTACGAAAGGTAGGTCACGAGGCTCTGTATTAGTGGCAGAAATTACACCACTAGAAGCAACTGCACTGGCAATATCATGAGCTTTCTGTTCATCCGCTGTATTTATCGCCCAATCCCTCATGCTCTTGAACCTATTGTATTTATCTGCTGACAGTGTAGCCACCAATCTAAACCAGTCCATCAAGCATCAATATTGAGTAGACTTTAAACAATCCCAAGTGAAACCCCTCACATCTTGTATCTTCTATTTGTTGTTCCATTTTTTTGGTCCACCTATCTAGAACTAAACATTTTGGCAATTCACAAATGTCAAGTCTAACTAAAATAGATAGAATGTGTTTGCAAGCAATGGCAAATGACTCCATCCTCATACCAGAGAAGGTAAACTCAATTGGTAAATCCCTATGCCATGTATCGTTAGGACTACCATATTTAACCACCGTGTATTATATATAAGAATCAAGATCAATGCAATCTAACACTTTTATTGAACCAGGCCTTATAATAATAGGGCGAAATAGAAAAAATACTTCTCTTGTATATAAATTAGCTGCATACTTCTTCAATGACAATAAATGAATTTGCATCACAGGTACTTCATATGCACATTCAAAGTCTGCTAGACTATTCTTAAAACAAATGTAGGCAACACATCTATCAAAATGCTCTACAAAATCTCTTAAATTATACTTGGACTTGACATACTTTGCAATAACTGAGTGCAAACTCTCACATCGAGAAGAGGTCCTAAACCCAACAAAGAACTTTCCATGGATATGTGTCATTGTCCAACTATACTGGTTATCATACATGTCAATTATCCATTGCTTATCTTGCACATGAAACTCTTCAACCATCCGATCTTATTTACTATGGAATACTCCAACCTCGTAATCATCCAACATGCACTTCTTAAACCGCAATATGAACCTAGGATTACCTACATTACTTGTGGAATTGTGAATAAGGTGCCAAGCAAAAAATTTTTTATTACATTTTTCATTGATAGGCCTTCCCCTTCATTGGTTCCAGCAGACTTTTTAACAAACAAACATATGTTTGCTCTGACTCATCACACACAAGGGCAACTGCAAAGACAAATGTGCGGTTATGGTTATTAACACCTAAAAAAGCGACAAGAGGACGATGATATTTGTTCTTCTTGTAAGTAGCGTCAAAAGCCAATACATCACCAAACAATTGATAATCCATTTAAGTTATTTCATCACACTAAAATAAATTATTTATCGAGTGAAACCTATCAACCTCATATCTTATAACCATGACAGGGTCAATGGACTTCATCTTCTTCAAAAATTGGCTTCAGAGTGCTACAAAAATATGTGCAATGTCCGATCCACCCTTTTTTAATATATTTAATATTTATTTGCTTAATGTCTGTAGCAAGTTTTTTTGAGTGACCAGGAAGCATGCAGTAAAAATTGGAGGAAGAAGGTCATGATTGTGCAAATTAAAAATTTTTAAAACAATCCAGCGACCATTAATGACGTCAAATGACACCTTAACCTTTGCCTTGCAGCCACACCTAGTTTCATTTCTAGGCTCTTGTTTCTGGTTTGCATATTATCCATCTTTTTTCTGTCGGAAGCCCTCGTGACAACAAACAAAATTCTATAGATTGCTTATCCCATTGTGCTTTTGCATCTTACCTTTTTGACCATTAAATCCCCTTGACTTAGCAAATGCACGGTAAAAAATCAAAATCCACTCTAAGATCATTGAAATGATATCTTTTTATATCAACATCTACAATATTCAAGAACACAATCTGTCGTATGTCCTCTTACCCGTCAATCTTATAGGATTCATCCAATTGACCAAAATGGGCACCTTCATTGGGTTCAGAAGCACTAACTTCTTCATTTTTCAAGTTAGCATCCATAAAGATCTCGTCATCTAGGAGCTCATCATCGTTTCTCAACGGATTCTCAAAATTTCCGTAGAACCCGTCAACATTATTATTGTCATCTACATAATCCTATATGGACAAATTAATTTAAGCTAGGTATTTAAAGCATGATGCAAGAAATCTATCAAAATTAATCCTAAGAATATGACTTAGGTTTTAGATTGATAAAAAATCTATGAATTGGAATTCAAATTGCTTCTTCGCAGATATTGAGAGATAAGATATATCTCATAAATTTGATGAAAAAAATAAAGTATAAAATATGAAATTTAAGAAATGTATAACTGGATATCTGTAGAGTTAAGATTAGAATAAAAAGAATGATGATATTAATGCTGATGCAGACAGACAATTGTGAGTTTAATTAGTTAAAATTATGAAATTTAACTTTGTGTGGGTTAAATTTAAGATTTAACAAAATTTTTTTTATCAAAATAATAAATTCTATTAGGCGATAGTTCATATAGCATTAATTGCAAAAAAAAAGTTGATTATAATTAACAAAACATAACACACACCGTTAGATCAAATTTAATAGTATCTAATCCTTGATTTAAGTTTTCACCATAGTTAATAAAAAACAAATGAGAACCACGGAATTGTTCACCATTCAATATTGTTCATCCAACTTAACGATAAAATTAAAGAAGCTACAATTATGTTTTTGTGATAGCATTTCTTTTTTTTTTTTAAATAAAAGCTCAACACAGTAGAGTGGAGCAAACATAAAAGATATCTAAAACAGACAAGCAAATCTAGAAAGTAACACAAAATAAAGTACTCCCCTGTTATCTCCGATCTAACCATCAACAACATGAAGAGAGTGCACTCCTCCATTCGTCGCAGTTAAACATGGACATACTGATTATTTCCTCAACACCTCTGCTTTTATTCTGAAATATCCTCTTATTCCTTTCCATCCAAATATTCCAAATGATCGCAGAAAAGCACCTTAATCGCTGCTTTCGATCCTCCTTCCTACGCGGCTCTTCTGTCCAACTTAGAAAATTGTCCTTCATAACTCGCGAAAGAGATATTTGACTCCGCCGGCAACCTAGAAGTTTGAAAGAATCCCATTACCGCTGTTGTGAAGTCATACCCAATCTCATTCCAACATCTCTTTATGAAATTCATATTGTATCCATCACAACCTGGCGCCTTAGAAGACTCACAATCCCATACCGCCTCTCTAATCTCTTCAGTCGAAGGCAATGTCTCCAAGGTTACGGACTCGACCTCCTCTATCCTCTCCATCAGACCATCTCTGAACCTCAACACCGGAGAATCTTCCTAATGATAAAGCTCTTCGTAAAACTCTTTAATAGCTATTTTAATTCTAACTTGGTTCCTTACCAATCTACCATTAACGACCAAAGAATCAATCCTATTATTTTTTCTCCTTGCCGACGCCATACTGTGAAAATACCTTGTATTCTTTAAATCCTTCACCATTCTCATCTTCCCATCACTCCGTAAACCCCTAACATTCCAAGAACTGAAAATCATTTAGAACTATTATGACACACCTTATTTTTATTTTTATACCTACACTGTCTCATCTTTTTCTTCTGTTTAGCCAGCCTTTTCTTTTGTGCAATTTTCTCATTCTGCGCATGAAGAATGGCCATTATGTCTTCCTCCTCATCATACAACACTGCCCCTGATTCCATTGCCAGTGCCAAAGTCAGTTTGTTCTCCAACATCTGTTCCTCTAGTCCCCGAGTGTCGCCCTCCCCTTCCACCTTCTATTCTGTCTCATGATTCTCCCACTCTTTGCTATATGATTCCTAATATCGTTTTTGGTGAAACTCAACTTGTCGTTACACCAGCTACATTTGTTAAACTTTGGCAAGTATTTTGTTATTCTTTCTCACATTGATCATTGACCACTATGATTTCATATTTCATATTTTTCAAATATACTAAAATATCCTCGTCATTACCTCCTTACAGTTTTTATCGAAAGTTAGATTTCTAACATTGAACATAGTGAGGTTTGTATATTATTTGCCCTTTCTTATTCTATTTAGTGGATTGTACGTTCCATAGAAATTCAATCTTTATTGTATAGTTAGTATAAAATGCTTGGTAATTCTCCTAGAGAAATGACATTCTCGCAGTGGGACATCTTAATTTGTGATATTTGATACCATTTGAAATATATATGGATAATTAGCCTACTAAATTATAACGATCAAACACTTAATTTTTTTTAAATGTGATTTGATTTTGAAAATAATCAAGCATATGAAAGAAATAGTTGATTAGTAAAACCTAAGGGTAAGTTCTTATTGATTTAAAGACTGAATTTTATTTATTCATTTGTTACTTAGAAATATGTTACTACTAAATATACTAATATTTGTAATTTTCTAATGAAAAAATGGCAAAATCAAATAAGAATAACCTAGCAACTAGGATGTTTATGAGTCGGGTGAAATCGAGTTTGATGTGATTCAAATCCGATCCAAAATATATACTGGGTTTATTTGTTAGACCTGAATTCGGTTCTAGACCCGATGAAATTTACACACTTTTGGGCCACAATTATATCCAGTAAAAACCGAATGGAAACCGGACCGTTAACATTACCTTCTTGTAAGTTAATTAGTATGTGAAAATATCCAAATTTTCAAGACTCCAATCATTATTTGACATGATAAAATTCATTTAGAAAAATATAACAAGAACCAACCCTTTCCTAAAATTGAAGCATAACCACAATCAATATTAATATTGTCTAATAACACCAAATATTTAAATCAATACAAATAACATAATATTATGCGTTAGTCTAAAGTCTTATGCATTTTAAACATAAAACACTAACTTATAGTCTTATAATGACTAATAACACAAAATATTAAGGTTTACAATACTTCAATTCCACATAAAAATAGACATCATCCATCACTAATAACACAAAATATTAATTGTGTATGATGACCGGGCTACCGGGCTGAGTTCGGGTGACCCAAGCTATAGCTCAGACCCGATCCGAAATAATGACCAGGTCTATTTTTGAGACCCTTACCCGACCCTAGACCCGGTAAAATTACACCAAATTAGTCCCTAAGAAATTCGAGACCGGACCGGGCCTTCCAATCGGACCGGGCCATGAACACCCCTACTAGCAACTAGGGGTGGCAAACGGGCCTAAACCCGCCGGGCCGGCCCCGGTAATCCGCCAAAAAAGGCGGGCCGGACTGAAAAATTGGGACCGCCAAATAGCAAAAGCTCGCTTAACCCGCACCACTTAAACCGCGGGTTTTGGCGGGCTTTGGCGGAGCGGGGAAGACTTTTTCGCCAGGCTTAGTATTTTTTTGGCAAGAGGTATTTTTACAATTTTTGTTACCAAAACCCAACTTCTCCCAACACAACTTACAAGAGAATGAAGATGGAAATTGAGTGTTTTAGATTATGTCTATTTTGTTTTAGAGACAATATTGTTAATTATGTTTTGGATGAAAACTTGGTTTATAATTATGTTTATTAGATATTTATAATTACACTCACTCTCCTCAACAAAACCCACAACATCTCCTCTTCCCATAAATCTATCATCTATGCCTCTCTCCTCCAAACCTCCACTAAGACCCACTCCTTCCTCCACTGCCACGTCATCAAGTCCGGCCTCGACACCGACCGCTTCGTCGGCAACAGCCTCCTCGCCCTCTACTTCAAGCTCGCCCCACACTTCTACCAAGCCCACCGGATCTTCGACGGGCTTCTCTTCAAGGATGTCATTTCGTGGACTTCCATGATCTCAGGCTATGTTCATGTCGGTGATCCCAAAAGCTCACTTATCTTGTTCTCTCAGATGGTGGGCCTTGAAGGCCTTCACCCTAATGCCTTCACACTTTCTTCTGTTATCAAGGCCTGCTCTGAACTTGGGTTCTTGAGGCTCGGAAGGTGCTTCCATGGGGTTGTTGTTAGCCGTGGGTTCGACTCGAATCGAGTGGTTTCTAGTGTGTTGATTGATATGTATGGGAGGAATTTTGGTGTGGAGGATGCACGCAAGATGTTTGATGAATTGCTTGAACCGGATACTGTGTGCTGGACATCAGTTATTTCAGCTCTTACAAGGAATGATAGGTTTAAGGAGGCTGTGGAGTTGTTCTATAGGATTCATAGAGGTTGCGGGTTGGCGCCGGATGGTTTTACCTTCGGGACATTGTTGGCTGCTTGTGGTAACTTGGGGTGGCTGAGACAGGGGAGAGAGGTGCATGCTAAGGTTGTTACTTCTGGGATATGTGGGAATGTGGTTGTTGAGACTTGAGAGTAGTCTTTTGGATATGTATGGTAAGTGCGGTTCGATTGGCCAGTCTAGGATTGTTTTTGATAGGATGAGCAATAAGAATTCGGTGTCATGGACTGCTATGCTTGGCACGTATTGTCATAATCGAGAGTATGAGACTGTGCTCAATCTTGTTAGGGAGAGTGGGATTGTGGATATTTACAGCTTCGGGACTATTCTTCGCGCATGTTTGGGACTGGCTTGGGACTGGCTGCTGCGAGACAGGGAAAGGAGGTTCATTGTATGTATGTGAGAAAAGGGTTGGTTGGAGAGACATTATAGTCGAGTCAGCCTTGGTTATTTGAATAATTAATACGTAGAAAAATAATGTTGGTCATAGTAAAAAATAGTATCAATTAACATCATACTAAAATATCACTTCGTTTTAGTAAATTGGTCATTTGATAATAAATGTTCATCGAGTTCTTTAGACCTTCTGTAGTGATATGTAAACTTAATAGTATTTATATATTATATTTTTGGATATTCTATAAATATAATATGGCATAACCATAGTAAACAAATTTAATTTGAATTAAGTATTTAAATATAATTAGTATGAAAGTAATTTTCAATAATTAATACTCATTATTAAGAGAATATTTACTAAAGATAAAAACTAAATTAAAATAGTACAAACAATGCTAAGATTAAATGAGTATGCGTGAAGTGAAGTCAGTCAAATAGAAAAATATTTTTTACATAAATTTATTTTTGTTTGAGAAATATCACTTCGTTTTAGTAAATTGGTCATTTGATAATAAATGTTCATCGAGTTCTTTAGACCTTCTGTAGTGATATGTAAACTTAATAGTATTTATATATTATATTTTTGGATATTCTATAAATATAATATGGCATAATCATAGTAAACAAATTTAATTTGAATTAAGTATTTAAATATAATTAGTATGAAAGTAATTTTCAATAATTAATACTCATTATTAAGAGAATATTTACCAAAGATAAAAACTAAATTAAAATAGTGCAGACAATACTAAGATTAAGTAAATACATATAAAATAAAGAAAATACTTCAGTCAAATAGAAAAATACTTTTACATAAACTTATTTTTTATTACATATTTAAAATATTAATTGAAAATGTTATGATTATGTTTCAAGAAATATTTTTATCATATGAAGTATACATAAAACGAAAAAATATAATAAATTTAAGAGGAATACTAGGGGCCAGTAATTTTGGTGTTTTGTAACCATCAATTGGCCATCAATAGTATTTTTAATGGTGTGAGATTACATCTAATGGTAGGAGATCACTCACTTTTGTTTTGATGGTTAAGTGTTGGCCAAAAAACACAAAAGTTACTGGCCCCTAGACTTTTCTTAAATTTAATTGTGAGGTGAGATTATAAAAGGAATTAAGATAAATAAAGTTTAAAAGATTATGTTTATTTATCCAATCACTTAATTATAATCACCTATTATTAAAATTAATTATACTAAATTTTGTTAAAATTGAACTTAAATAAAACTATAACCTACCAACTTAAATGTATGTATGTTATAAAATTTACAATGCTATTAATTTTAATATATAAAACAGGTATCTCAAATAATTTTTAATTATATTACATATACAAAGTATA
>NC_029793.2:15049848-15050563 GCF_000816755.2 Arachis ipaensis | reverse complement strand
TTGTCTAAAAATTAATAATACTAAAATGGCAGCACTCATAAAATTTATTGGGTTAAATGAGGATATTAAGAAACCCAAAAGTACTCTTAAAGTTCATTAAAAGTCATAAATTTAGCATTAATTTTTGAAATTATGTAGTCATATTTTAGTTTGATTTGTTGTTAAGATTTGTTAAAAGACTTGATTTGGACATTTGATTTTGTTTAATAGTATTTTTAGATATTTTAAATTTAAATCAAATTTAATTTAATTTAATAAGATCAAATCTGATTTAAATTAATTATCATATTTTTAGTATCTTTTAGTTTAAATCATATCTGATTAAAATAAATAAGATCAATGTTAGTCATATTTCACTTTTAGGCTACTCTGTTAGAGATAATTTATACCTTTTGATGAATAAATTTTTGTGGTTGTTTTATAAACATTTTTCTATGTGTGATCAAGTGAAGTGAGTAATTTAATTTATTTATTGTATGAAAAAATTGAAGGATTCAACCTAAGATAATTCTTAACGTTAGTTCTTTCAATTTTCAACACTCCGATCTAAGTTCTTTGAAGGTCTAGTAAAAAAAAATAAAAATCTTCCGATGACCTAAGTTACTAAGAATAGGTTTCTTAGAGGTTTAGTAAAAAATCTTCTTTATCTATCTTTTTTTATATTTCTACTATATCTTTTCTTATCGTTCATTCTTCATTCTTATTTTCTTATCAT
>NC_029793.2:15007736-15048842 GCF_000816755.2 Arachis ipaensis | reverse complement strand
TAATAAGAGAACTAACAAAAAAACAACAACTAAGAAGCAATTAAATGAGAAAATAAAATCGTTGTACACAGTGACATTTTTTTTTTGGTGACTACACAACAGTGACATTTACATGTGTGTATGTGTGACTATTCAATGTTACAATGATGTTAAAATCAATCTGTTGCTCCACAAAAATTACATATGACTATGTTAAAATCGATTTTTGTGTGAATATTAGTGCATATTATAGTATAATTTTTAAAAAACTAAATTAATTCACTAATAATATAAAAGAAATTCAATTAATATCAAATTAATATTATTTTTCTCAATTATATATTCTTTTTAAACTGTTCAAATAAATTTAAATAATGTCTTAATTTTATTTTTAAAAAATTATACTATAAGATCACCAAGATGATAAGCCTACTTCATGATCTTTATAGCAAGCATACAAAAGCCAATAAATTAAAGCTTTAGAGAAATGTTGTACAGTGAACAAATTATTTTTATAATTAAATTTAATTAAGTCTTTTTTTAGTTGAATGAGTTGATCACTCGATAAATTCAAGTTGGTTATTTTTCTTCTTCTTTTTATATGTCTCTTTTATTTCCTCCTTTAATTAAAATTTTTTATTATTAATCCTTAATTTATTGGATCAACTTAATTAGTTAAATTTAATTACTGTTAAATCAGCGATTTCAGAGAATAAGAAAAATGATTTTGTTTTCATTGAGTAATGAATAGCAGAGATTAGTTTTTATATACAAGTGATTGAAGGGTAAAACTTATTCTAACTGGCTTTTGTAACTAGTGTAACTAGTCTAATTACACATAATTAATTGGTAAATACAAGTGAGTCTAATATCCCCCCTCAAGTTGGAGCATACAAATTGTATGTTTCTAACTTAGACATGAGGAAAAGGAACTGAGGTTTCGAAATGGCCTTGGTAAGGATATCGGCTAATTGATGTTTGGTTGGAAAGTGCACTAACTTGATGAACCCGATTTCAACCTTCTCACGAATGAAATGACAGTCTATCTCAATATGCTTGGATCTTTCATGGAAGGTCAGATTAGAGACTAATTGGATAGATGAAAGGTTGTCACAAAAAAACATGGCAGAGTCAATGGTGATGTCCATGAACCTCAGTAAGTTGGTCAGCCAAACAACTTCATAAACAGCATTGGCCATAGCCCTGTACTCAACCTCGGTGGAGCTTCTTGACACGACAGGTTGCTTCTTGCTTTTCCACGAAATTAAGGAATCTCCCAAGAAAGTGCAGTAGCCAATGATAGACCTCCTAGTATTGAGGCAGCTCCCCCAATCTGCATCAGTGTAGATTGACAAGTTCAACTTTGAGTTTGAGAAGAAAAGAATACCTTGGCCTGGTGCCGCCTTAAGGTATCTTAAGATTTGGTGAACTGCATTGAGGTGTTGAACTCTTGGGTCAGACATAAATTGGGCTAGTTTTGTCACTGCAAACGTTATGTCCGGTCTGGAGATTGTGAGATACATGAGTCGTCCAATCAATCTTCAATAAGCTGATGCATCTTCAACCTTGTCACCTTCTTTGGCCCTCAATTTAATGTTTGCTTCCATTGGAATCAAAGTTGGCTTGCAGTGTAGAAAATTGGTGTCTTCAAGCAGAGACAAAGTATACTTCCTCTGTGTAAGTGAAATTCCTTTTCTGAATTTTGCAATCTCTAACCCCAGGAAAAATTTTAGATCTCCCAAGATTTTTAACTTGAAAACTGATTGAAGCCTTTGCTGTATCCGTTGCACCATATCATTGTTTGCTCCGGCAATGATTATGTCATCAACATAGACAAGTAAAAAGGTGATTGAGGAGCCTTCTCCTATAGAAAATAAAGAATAGTCACTCTTGCATTGGTGAAAATCATGTTGCTTGAGAGTACAACAGAATTTGTTAAACCACTGTCGGGAAGCCTGTCTTAGGCCATAAAGAGATCGAGTAAGTCGACATACAAGTCCTTGGTTCCGTTTTGGGTGCCCCAAAGGAATCTCCATGTAGACCTCTTCATCCAAACTCCCATTTAAAAAAGCATTATTTATGTCCAATTGCACAAAATTCCAGTTTCTCACTGCTGCAATGGAGAGTAAAACTCTAACTGTTGAGACCTTGGCTACTGGACTGAATGTGTCTTTAAAGTCAATGCCAGCTTGTTGCGTGTAACCTTTGGCAACGAATCTGGCTTTGTATCTCTCTAAACTACCATCAGCCTTAAGCTTTGCTTTGTAAACTCATCTACAACCGATTGCCTTTTTGCTAGGAGGTAGAGGAACCAAATCCCAAGTATGATTGGACTCCAGAGCATCCAACTCTTCCTTCATTGCCTGCTGCCACTCATGGTGATGTACTGCTTGGTGATAGAATTGAGGTTCAGGGATAATACTAGCTTGATGGATTGCTGCATGGTAGATGTGATGGAGTCTGTGGTTACTTATGTAGTTGGTAATAGGGTAGGGTGTATTGAGGTTGCACACATAGTCATTGAGATATCTTGGTGGTTGAATGGTCCTGGTGGTTCTTCGGGGTGGGTTAAAATTGGTGGAGGAGTGAGTTGTTTGAGGTGAAACACTTTGGTGGGAGCTAGAGGAGTTTGTTGAAAGATGTTGTGTGTTCTCTGTGGTAGGAATATTAGGGAGTGTTATGTCATCAGTGGCTTTTGGGAGTGGAATATGATCAAATGGGTCAAGGAGTATAAAGGTGTGAGGGCTTTTAGTGAAGGGTAATATCTCTTCATGAAAGATGACATCTCTAGAGATGAAGAATTATTTTGTTTTGAGATTGTAAAGTCTGTAACCTTTGTAACCAATAGGGTATCCTAAGAAGACAGTTGGATCTGCTCTAGGATTAAACTTAGGTCAGAAGTCTGATTTTGTAGCAGCATATGCAAGGCAATCAAAAACCCTTAGAGCTTGATAATTTGGTTGTTTTTGAAAAAGTTTCTCAAATGGAGATTGCATGTTGAGAAGTGGAGTTGGGGTTCTGTTTATTAGAAAAACAGCACTGCAAACACATTCTCCCCAAAAGGCAATGGGGACTTGGGATTGAAAATAGAGGGCTCTAGCCACGTTCAACAAGTGTTGATGCTTTCTTTCCACTACTGCATTCTGTTGAGGTTTGTATGGACATGAAAATTAATGGAGGACTCATCGTTCCTGTAAAAAATCAGTGATTGCTAACTCTTTGGCATTATCAGACCTGAAGCACTTGATCTTGATGTGAAATTGAGTTTCTATTAAAGAGTAAAACTGCTTCATACATGCTGCAGCTTCAGATTTGTTAGTTAACAAATAAAGCCATGTAAATCGAGTAGCATCATCAATCAATGTAAGAAAATATCTTTTTCCATTATAGGTTGGAACATGGTGAGGTCCCATACATCACAATGTACAAGATCAAACGGACATGGAGACAAATTATTGTTGGATTCAAAGGGTAGTTGCTTAAATTTTGCTAATGGACATACATGACAATGAGACTCTTTTGTAAGTGAACTATTTTTATTTGAAAATTCTAGAACCGAAGTGAGGGATTTCAAAACTTTATTTGAAGCATGGCTTAAACGAGTATGCCATAGCTGTGAATTATTGCACAAATTTATGCTATGAGTATCTTCTTGTATTCTCAATTGGTTGGAGGGAATTGAAACTTTTAGGATGTATAAGCCTCCATCAAGCTCACCCTTCCCAATCTTCTTCTGTGACTTGTTGTCCTGAATGGTGAAATTACAAGAGTTAATTGTTATTGTAATTGTAGTGGCTTTAAGGAAGGAAGACACTGAGAGCAAATTGACATTAAAATCTGGCACATATAAAACATTTTTCAAGATGATGGTTGAACTGATAATGACAGTACCGATGAATTTGGCTTGGAATTTGGCATTATTGGGGAGGGAAACAGAATAATGTTGAGATGTGTGAACTGAATGAAAAAGAGACAGATCACAAGCAATGTGGATAGTGGCTCCACTATCAAGAATCCAATCATATTTTGATAGTTTTGATCTTGAAATTGAGGTGTTAAGGACAATACCTGCTGGAGTAGCCACTTCAGTTGCTGCCTTTGTTGGTATTTCTTGAATCTTGTGACTATTTAACAGGTTCATTAATTGTTGGATCTGAGTTGCATTCAGAGTTAGGCTTGAATTAGCTTCTGGACAGTGTGCCTCAGTGATGTTATCAGTAATATTGTGCGCAGTTTGTCTGGTTCCTCTGCCTTTGCTATAGCTTGGTGGATAACCATGTATTTTGTAAAATTTGTCCATTGTATGTCCAAGCAATCCACAGTGTGAGCACAAGGTTCTATCCTTCTTCATGAATCCCCTTCCTTTTTCAAAGGAATTTGGTGTGTTCTGGTTTCTTGCTAAGAAGGCAAGTTGATTAGGGACTGATGAGCTCCCCAAAGAGTGGTGTTTTTCTTCTTGAACCACTAAGGACAGGACTTTGTTGATTGTAGGTAAGGGCTCCATAAGCAAGATCTGGCATCTGATTTGCGTGAAAGAATCGTCCAAACACATGAGAAAACAGTGCACATACTCAGCTTGCAAGAATTCTTGAAGTGGTTTAGCATATCCACAATTGCATTGAACTGGGCGATAGGAGTTCAATTCCTCCCAAAGGACCTTGATCTTCGTGAAGTATTGCGAGACTGTTAGGGCACCTTGGCATAAATTCATCAATTCTCTTCTAATTTCAAAAATTCGAGGGCCATTTCCATGCTAGAATATTTCTTTAAGATCATTCCAAAGCTCTTCAGCAGAATCAGCATACACTAGCGAGGTAGCAATCTCTTTTGATACAGAATTCAAAATCCAGGTACTTACCACATCATTAACACATTGCCAAGTCTCAAATTGTTCTGGATCGAGCACAGGATCAAGTCGAGGAACGATTCCGGTAACGAAACCAAGTTTGCATTTTGCATTTAGGGCTTTCTTCATGGCACGGCTCCAAGAATGATAATTCTCCTCCGTAAGTTGCTGTGTTACTAACACCAAGCTTGGTTGATCAGCCGGAACGAGAAAGAAGGGGTTCGCCATGGATGCAGAAATTGGCAGCAAGAAAAGGAAAAGAAAAGGTTTTAGAAGAAACTTGAAGAGGATAGAAGAAATGGCGGTGATAGCGGAAGTGAAAGGGAAGGTTAGAGAATTTCTTCTGATACCATGTTAAACCAGCGATATCAGAAAATAGAAAAAATAATTTTGTTTTCATTGAGTAATGAATAGCAGAGGTTAGTTTTTATATACAAGTGATTGAAGGGTAAAACTTATTCTAACTGGCTTTTATAACTACTATAACTAGTCTAATTACACATAATTAATTGGTAAATATAAGTGAGTCTAATAATTACTAAAATAATTTGATCATATAACATCACCAAAAATTTTATGAAGATATAGTTTAAGATTTATTTCTAAATCCTAAATTATAAACCGTTATTATATTTTGTTAAAGAGAAATGAAATTTCATTATGATCCTTAAGAAGTTAATTTTACATTCGAATTCTTTTTCTAAAAAAAAGTAAATAATAGAGATGTAATAATAATAATAATAATAATAATAATAATAATAGTAATTTTTTTTCATATAAATTGGCATCCTTTAAAGGATTGAAGAATCTCTCTATAACTTCCTTCCATAATATACTTGAATTCTGGGGTAAATGATTTTTAAGAGAAATTAATTTTATGTGTATTTTTAAATTTAAAAACATTACATAAATGTCTCGTTGGATGTTTTAATATAAATCGAATTCATTAAATTCGAATTAGACTTCATAACACTAAATCGAATCTACTTAATCCTGTCATCTAAAGGTACACCGTGTTATCTTTTTATGTTGATAACATATCGATGGGACTGCACAACAATAACAATTTTTTTACAGCAATAACAAAATAGTGTTCGATTAAAAAAAATTCTAAAAACACTAAATATTGCGCACCCTAATTTATGAAAAAATGTTTACAATAACCATGAAAAAATGTTCAGATGAATCACAATAAAACGCTAAATAATGCATGACCTAATTCTAAAAAAAAAATTTAACCCAAACATATAATCTCACATGTTCAAACAAAAAAGAAAATACTAAAACTAAATGGGCTTAACACAACAAGAAATTATCGGAATAGCGACCGATTCTGGTGGTCGCTAAAACCTTGGTCGCTAACCATTAGCGACCAATTTTTAAACAAGGTCACCAAACCTTCACCAAAGAGTATTGGTTGCTAACATAATCGGTCGCTAAATGGTGACCAAATTTTCCGTCGCTAAATCGATCGTTGAGTAAATTGGTCGCTAAATGGCAACCAACTTTTCGGTCGCTAAATCAGTCACCAATTCCTGAACTAAAAATCTAAATCGGTCACTAATCGGTTGTTGTTCCTAATTTTATAATTAGAGATTTTTACTAATTTTACATTTACCACTATTAAAACTTAATTTTCATAAATAATTATATTTCCACAAAATATAAAAAAAATCAAGCATAGATTAATTTTCCAAATAAATACCAAAACATTCAAAGTATCTACATAGAAATATAGAATTTAAAATATTGAAAATTCCTAAATACATCAAATTTATGATCCATATTTTACACTAAAACATAGTAAAAATAATTCATGAACAACGTAACTATGCTCTATTCAATATCTACTTAGATCAAGCAACTGTATCTATCTCAACTTGTACACTCTGGTATAACTCGAGCCTCTTTCAAGGGCACCACGTCAAAAATTGGTATACTTTTTTGCTTTCCTCCCTCATTTTCTCTAATGAATCAACAGCTGCAAGAAGGAAATATTCAGAATAAAGTTGATACAGTTCGGCTACAAATTAACATCAAATTCAGCACACAACATTTTCACATACACATGGAAAATCTTAACTATCATGAAAGTCTCTCAGCAAAGGAAATAAATTCTTCTACCCCTTTTGTAAATACACTAGAAAAACCCAAGAGAGGAAGAATTAGTATTTTTCAGTTCTATGGATACCAATATGCATTCTCAGTATATCGTCTTTCTGAAACTCATTTAACCAAGCATAAGACAATATTCAAATGCAAATGAATTCATAAGCATACAAAGAACTATTATTAAACAATAAGAAAAAAATACAATAGGGAGAATAAGTTTTTACCTCTTGAGTCCAAGTTACAATGTGACCCTTCTTCTTAGATAATTTTCTTGCAAATATTTTATCTTACAATGGCCCCTGCAACACTCTGCTAATTGCACTCTTCATCTTCTTCTTCCCTATGCCATGTATCTTCCGTATGTGGTAGAGTTTCATGCTGAGCACCTCAGCCTCGATTCATCTTTCAATTTCAGCATCTTCACCTAACAAAACAATATTTCAGATTAAGAATTCTGGTGTCATAGCTTGCCTCTGATTTCATTAATGCTTCTTGTTTGCTTCAGTTGGTGGTTGATGTTAATTCTCGCTTATTTTTTTTATAATATTGATAAGCATATTGAATGTGAGAGTTTTATAATTCAGTGAATTCATACTTTTCATAATAATATATAGTGATTAGACTTAAATCAAAAGTGTGCTAAGAAACACTAACCCTATGAATAAATGTATTCAATCACAGTTACCCTTGACCTTAATTTTTCTTTTTCACTTTCATACAGTGCAGAAGTGGCCTATGAAGCTACAAATGCTGCTCCTCAATTGGCTTGCCGCTGTGAAGCCTGGGTGAAGCCCACTTCACTAGGTACTGCTCCAATAAGAAATAGGTAAAATAATAAAAGGCAAAAGGAGAAAATAAAATTTAAGTGCAAGCCACTCTCTTGATGAACAAGTACCTATTAGGTTAAACAATATAACAATATATATTAACATAATAGTAAAAATAATATTCTAAATACTATTAAAACAATGAAAAGTATATTAAATATTTGAAAATGATATAAAAATAAATTGAAAGCCAATAGATAGCCAGTGGTTTAACTAATAAATAGATAATGGAAGATTAAAAACTTTCCCAAAAAGTGGTACAGCTTGGTAATATTTTCAAGTGACTGAGTTTCATAGAGATACTAGACAAAAAAAAACTAGGCTATTAACTCCAGTGAAATGACGAACAAACATTAACATGTTACATAATTATAAGCATGCCTTCAAGAGAGAGCAGAGCAAAGAAGCATAAAAATGACAGAATTAAAAACCAGAAGAGTCCTGATAAAAAGTTGCACTAAGACCATAAAATTATAAGCATGCCTTCAAGGTTTCTCCTAGCAGAACCACAAACAAGAGAGAGCGGAGTAAAGAAGCAACGGCCCCAAGGAGCAAGAGAGTAGAATAATATTACAGCTATTACAGCTAGGATTTACCTCCAATTGTTCAATTTGTTCCTGGTGCACGAAATTGTGATCTCCATGCTCGACAAATCCTGGTAATGGCCCCAAAGATTGGTGCTCTGATCTTAATTTTTAATTGTCACAACTTCGATACAACTAACCAGCAAGTGCATTGGGTCGTCCAAGTAATACCTTACGTGAGTAAGGGTCGAATCCCACGGAGATTGTTGGTATGAAGCAAGCTATGGTCACCTTGTAAATCTCAGTCAGGCAGATATAAAGTGATAATGGTGTTTTCGAATATTATATAATAAAATAGGGATGGAGATACTTATGTAATTCATTGGTAGGAATTTCAGATAAGCGAATGGAGATGCTTTTCGTTCCTCTGAACCTCTGCTTTCCTGCTAGTTGGCCAAAGTATGGACTATTATATATTTCTGGAAAGCCCTGGATGTCTACTTTCCAACGCAATTGGAAGCGCGCCATTTCGAGTTCTGTAGCTCCAGAAAATCCACTTTGAGTGCAGGGAGGTCAGATTCCAACAGCATCAGCAGTCCTTTTTTCAACCTCTGAATCTGATTTCTGCTCAAGTCCCTCAATTTCAGCCAGAAAATACCTGAAATCACAGAAAAACACACAAACTCATAGTAAAGTCCAGAAATGTGAATTTAACACAAAATCTATTAAAAACATCCCTAAAAGTAACTAGATCCTACTAAAAACATACTAAAAACAATGTCAAAAAGCGTATAAATTATCCGCTCATCACAACACCAAACTTAAATTGTTGCTTGTCCCCAAGCAACTGAAAATCAAAATAGGATAAAAAGAATAGAATATACTATAAATTCCAAACTATCAATGAAACAGAGCTTCAATCATATGAGCGGGACTTATAGCTTTTTGCCTCTTGAATAGTTTTGGCATCTCACTTTATCCATTGAGGTTCAGAATGATTGGCATCTATAGGAACTTCAGATTTCGAATAGTGTTATTGACTCTCTTAGTTCAGTATGATGATTCTTGAACACAGCTTCTTTATGAGTCTTGGCCGTGGCCCTAAGCATTTTGTTTTCCAGTATTACCACCGGATACATAAAGGCCACAGACGCATAATTGGGTGAACCTTTTCAGATTGTGACTCAGCTTTGCTAAAGTCCCCAACTAGAGGTGTCCAGGGTTTTTAAGCACCCTCTTTTTTTTTTTTTTTTTGCTTTGGACCTTGACTTTAACCGCTCAGTCTCAAGTTTTCACTTGACACCTACACGCCACAAGCACATGGTTAGGGACAGCTTGGTTTAGCCGCTTAGACCAGGATTTTATTCCTTTAGGCCCTCCTATCCACTGATGCTCAAAGCCTTGGGGTCCTTTTTAATTGCCCTTGCCTTTTGGTTTTAAGGGTTATTGGATTTTTGCTCTTGCCTTTTGGTTTTAAGAGCTTTGGCTTTTTCTGCTTGCTTTTTCTTTTTCTTTCTTTTTTTTTTTGCCTATTTTTTTTTTCTGCAAGCTTTGTTCTTTGCTGCTTTTTCTTGCTTCAAGAATCATTTTTATGATTGCAAGTAACAAACTTCAAATTTTGAATCAAAACATTAATTGTTTATGTTATTTTCGAAAATTTGATCTAAAATTAAGAAAAAGATTTTTGAAAAATATTTTTGGAATTTTCGAAAATAATTAAGAATTTTGAAAAAGATTTGATTTTTGAAAAAGATTTTGAAAAAGATAAGATTTTCAAATTGAAAATTTGATTTGACTCATGAGAAACAATTTGATTTTTAAAAATTTTTGAAAAAAGTTAACTCAATTTTCGAATTTGATGAGAGAAAAAGGGAAAGATATTTTTTTGATTTTTTGAATTTTTATGATGAGAGAGAAAAACAAAAAAAAAATGCAATGCATGAAATTTTTAGATCAAAACATGTGATGCATGCAAGAATGCTATGAATGTCAAGATGAACACCAAGAACACTTTGAATGTCATGATGAACATCAAGAACATTTTTTTGAAAAATTTTTTATGCAAAGAAAACATGCAAGACACCAAACTTAGAATTCTTTAATGCTTAGACACTAAGAATTCAAGAATGCATATGAAAAACATGAAAAGACACAAAACAAAAAATCATCAAGATCAAACAAGAAGACTTACCAAGAACAACTTGAAGATCATGAAGAACACCATGAATGCATGAGAATTTTCGAAAAATGCAAGATGCATATGCAAGTGACACCAAACTTATGATATGACTCAAGACTCAAACAAGAAACATGAAAATTTTTTTTTTTTTTTATTTTTATGATTTTCTAAATTTTTTTGGATTTTTGTATAATTCTTTTGAAAACATTTGGGAAAAAGGAAGTAATGAATTCATAGTCCTCAATCAAAATCCTGGGAATTAGACATGGCTTCATGGCCAGTCAAGCTAAAACATGTTATATGAAACACTAGAATTCATTCTTAAAATTTTTGAAGAAAAATATATTTTTGAAAATATTTTTTTTTCTTCGAAAACAGGTGAGAAGATTTTTGAAAGATTTTTGAAAAATTTTTGAAAATAAAACAAAAAGAAAATTACCTAATCTGAGCAACAAGATGAACCGTCAGTTGTCCAAACTCGAACAATCCCCGGCAACGGCGCCAAAAACTTGGTGCACGAAATTGTGATCTCCATGCTCGAACAAATCCTGGTAATGGCCCCAAAGATTGGTGCTCTGATCTTAATTTTTAATCGTCACAACTTCGATACAACTAACCAGCAAGTGCACTGGGTCGTCCAAGTAATACCTTACGTGAGTAAGGGTCGAATCCCACGGAGATTGTTGGTATGAAGCAAGCTATGGTCACCTTGGCCAGCCCCTATGGTCTAAGAACAATGCGTTCAAAGATGATCATAAGATCCTAAGATGATCAAAAGATGCCTAATACAATAGTAAAAGGTCCTATTTATAATAAACTAGCTACTAGGGTTTACATGAGTAAGTAATTGATGAATAAATCCACTCCCGGGGCCCACTTGGTGTGTGTTTGGGCTGAGCCTGAGTGTTGCACGTGCAGAGGCCATTTGTGGAGTTGAACGCCAGCTTCTGTGCCAGTTTGGGCGTTCAACTCTGGTTTTGGATCCTTTTCTGGCGCTGGACGCCAGATTTGGGCAGAAGGCTGGCGTTGAACGCCAGTTTACGTCATCAATTCTTGGCCAAAGTATGGACTATTATATATTGCTGGAAAGCCCTGGATGTCTACTTTCCAACGCAAATGGAAGAGCGCCATTTCGAGTTCTGTAGCTCCAGAAAATCCACTTTGAGTGCAGGGAGGTCAGAATCCAACAGCATCAGCAGTCCTTTTTCAACCTCTGAATCTGATTTCTGCTCAAGTCCCTCAATTTCAGCCAGAAAATACCTGAAATCATAGAAAAGCACACAAACTCATAGTAAAGTCCAGAAATGTGAATTTAACACAAAATCTATTAAAAACATCCCTAAAAGTAACTAGATCCTACTAAAAACATACTAAAAACAATGTCAAAAAGCGTATAAATTATCCGCTCATCAGTTCCCAAGGAGTTTAAATTCAGGTCACAATGCTTCAAGCTCATCTATTACAGCTAGCAATCTCTGTTATTAAAAAATGACATGCAAGACACAAAATCATTAAATACCAAATACATAAATTACTAAATTAAAATAGAGCTGATGTGAGAGGAGAGAATAGAAAACAGAGAAGAAGCTTCAAGATTTTGCTATGTGCAAAGAGAGATCTCAATCTTCTATTCTTGCCACTAATTAAACTAACTTGTAGATAAATATGGAGCTAACTATATTCAAGGTTTTTTTGCAGAAGAAAAAAGAATCAAAAGCTAACCATTACCTTGTCAGTTGCATATTCCCTTTCAGATGCACCGCTTTCAGCAGCTTCACAGCTCTCATCTTTTCCTTTGTTTTCATGTTCTTCATCCTGGTTATTTAACCAAAGCATGGTGTCACTTTGTATGAATAAAGCAACAATCTTATATCAACATTGAAAAACACATAAATGAACAACTGAGATAAGCAGGAAAAACACAGGCAAGCTTCTCGATTATCTCTGTACTAAATATTAGATGTATTCATTATTCAAATTTAATTTTCAAAATATAGTTAGCATACTGAGAAGTTGACACATATCTACTTTTCACCATCTATTAGTTCAAAATTATCCTTTTTATATACCTGAAGAAGGATTGATTCATTCAGGTCTTCCACTGAGTCACCTTCACTATCTGAGTTTGTTTCAGCCTCTGCTCCACCTTCAATGAACTGCACATAAATTTGAAAAGCATTGAGGAACAATTAAAAGCATGACAAATTGACACTCATGCGTATAAATAAAATAGGAAAAGCCAATCCACCAGTATGGAAGCAATTTCACAAATGAAAAACAAAGAGGGAAAACATCTTGCATTTTTCATTTAAAGAAAATGCTTCCATAATTTTTCCTTCCTATATAGAATAAGAAAATCATTATACCCTCTGAATATCTTCTTTATCCTTTTTATTAAAGCCACTAGCAGCAAGTTCCTTGTCTAAAAAACCAGCACTTCTTTCTATTTCAAAAAAACAGGGACTTCTGTCTTCATATTTCCCTTCATCAGAATCATCATTGTCATCAATGCTTTCTTGGAAAGAAAGATTGAACTTGAAATAGAGAAGTGGGACTAAATTGTGAAAAAAAGCCTAATTGAACATCAAAGATTAGATCCAAAATATTTATCTTCAGCAAACCAAGTTTGTGTTTGATGTACTATCAAGTTACGAGATGCAGTATGGTGAAAAGAGATGAACAAAATAAAAAAGTGAACAGGGAAAAAACATAATTTTTTTAAAGTAAACTATGGCACAAGACAGTGACATATATTAAGTAGAAACTTATTGTCTCTAGATATACCAAGACAAAAGTTATGATTAGATGAAGTACAAAAAGGGCAACGAAACGAGTTCACTCTTATGGACAAACCACATTGCATTGACATGGACAAGATCTTCAAGTATTCACAAATGAGAATGAGATTATCTAACAAAAGAATGAGATCCCATGTATATCATTTGTAGTATAAACCAAATACAAACAAGCATTTGAAAGATCTCACAACATTAATGCGAGCAGAATTTAATGTAAATGCATTTTACATAGAGAGAAAAAGCAAATTTTCCCAAGACACTAACCTCTCCAGCACCGAAAAGTAAGAAGGTATGGTCAGCTAAGTTCCCCTAACAAATTTTAAAGAAGCAAGCAATCCTGCTAATACCACATATGTTGTACCCTTAAAATAAACCAAAAAAGATTGGTAATTAAGTAACCTCAAATTAGAATAAGCAACTGCATTAACATTTGCTACTTGAATATCATCATTGAAAACAAGAAGAGATGGACTGTATTTTGCAAGCAGATCAAACGCATTATGATTCGCAAAGTCTTCAAACTGAAGAAGAACAAGGAAAATTAGGAAAACATTTGAAAAGAATCTAGAGATTAGAGTGTTGAATCTGATATACCAACAGTCATTGAACTTTTCGACCGAAGATTCACGAATTGGAATGCAAACCATACAATGCTTGATTTAATTCTAAGATCTAAAACGTTTTTCAGAGGCCAATGTCTTAATTTATAGATTTAGACCCTAAATTATGAATTCAGTGAGAAGAAATTTATCCAATCGTGAAAACACATGGTTGATGTTTAGATATTAGAATAGCGAAATCGAAACCCTAAAACACCGATGACAAGAATAAAAATCAAATTCCTTGTCATAAGCGGTTTTTGTCCATCTCTGCCTTTTCCTTCTTAGCTTGCTGCTTCTGTTTCTCTGACCTCTCTCTCTCTCTCATGTTTCTGCACACAAACAATCATCAGAATCGGGCTTCGAAGAAGGAGAAGGAGAAAGTATAAAATCCGGTCAAATCGTAATTAATTAAATAATAAATTAAATAGGAGCGAATATGGTTAGAAAATTTAGCAATCGGAATTTGATAATTCAAATATGATATTTGGACTCAGTGAATTTTTCTGAGTCAAAAAACATAGTTTTCTACGTAAAAATGTGCACTGAAAATTTGACCGGCAGTACCGGCTACAATCTGTCCGGTACTGTGGTTGAGAAAATTAATTAGAAGTGAATAATTTTAAGAAATAAGAATTTATAATTTGGGAAGATAGAAATATTTAAAATACGATTTAAAACTCTAATCGTAAAAGTTTTGGCCCAAAATTGGGCCAACGGACTAAACCAAGTGAATCGGGCCCAAGATCCAACATATATAAACATTAGTTATGAGTATTTCAGCTCATTAACCTTAAAGAAAGGGTGTGTGGGGCGCTGAAATGGAGAAGAGAGGAAGAAGAGAGAAAATCCTAACTTCATCAAACTTCAAATCACCATAACTTTCTCTCCGGAACTCAGATTGACGAGTCGTTTGCGGTCACGCGTCGCTCTTTTCATCCTCTACAATTCTATCTAAGTTTTGTGATGAGTATTCCACTATCCTCTGCCCAATTTTCGTTTTCCCCTTAAATTCGAGTTTGGTTATGGGTGTTGAGTAATTTTATGATTTTGGTTGTTTAGGAGTGCTCTACTACCCGCTTTTCTCCGCTTCCCAGGCATGAACATGGGTGACGCACACGCGTGACCCCATTCTCAGCAAAAATTGATTTTTGAGTTTTTAAAGCCGAATTTCAAAATTCTAAGCCTCCATTTTCATCCTTTGAGTCCTAAATTTTTTATAGTATGCCTAGTAATGGAAAGAAGCTAGGACATGTGATAACTTGTGGATGAAGTAAAGTGAGAATCAATGATGAATGATGAGGAATGATGATTGTATGATTTGCTGAGAATGATGGTGAAAGTGCTGTGTATGTTATGAGCTGGATGGCTGCGATAAGCATTGAATTATGGCTGAGTATATATATGTATATGACTAATGATTAAAGGATTATGATTGATTGAGGAAGCTTGAACATGTGGCGAGTATGCCAGAGATGCATATATGATTAATGAATGAATGTGGTAAATGAATAATGATGGAAAATGTTGAATGTGAATATACTTGTGTTTTCTCTTTGGTTGTAAAGGTGACAGGGCACCGATACCCTCTAATGGTGACAGTGCACAGATATCCTCTAATGGTGACAGGGCACAGATTTCTTCTAATGGTAATAAGGCGCAATAGAGAGACTGTGCCCGGGTAGTAGGCAGTGGCATTGACCACTTGTCCCGGGTATGAGATAGGGAAGGAGAATTATGATAAATGAGTTCAATTATGAAGTTTTGAATGAATGTATGTCTGTGATACCTGGGTAGTAGCAAGGGTCGTGGTTCGTCCTGCTTGATCTGGGTCATTATTTAAGAATAGGTAATAATGAAAAGTGATTATGAATGAATGTGTATTTGTGATACCTGGGTAGTAGCAAGGGTTGTAGTTCGTTCTGCTTGCTCCAGGTTAATGTTTGAGATCCTGGGCAGCAGCAACGGTTTTGGTTCGTCCCACTTGCTCCAGGTCAGATATTGTGATACCTGGGTAGTAGCAAGGGTTGTGGTTCGTCCCACTTGCTCCAGGTCAGAGATTATGATGCCTGGGTAGTAGTGGTAGTAGTGGTTATTCCACTCGCTCCAGGTTGAGCTTTTAAACACCCGTCTGGGTAGTAGCTACAGTAGTGGTTACTCCACTGGCTTTGGGTTGAGCGGGTAGTAGCAAGGGGGTTGTAGCTCAAACCCACTTGCTCCACGATTGGTGTTTCTGTCCAGGTTAGCTACCAGGATGTGTCGGGTTGGATATATAACCGACAGATGATATTATCAGCCATAGGGCAGGCATACATCATTTGCATATGTTTGAATTGTTTGGGTTTGCCTATTTGTTTTGGATTGCTATATCATATATGCTATGTTACCTGATTATGTGCTACTTGTTCTACTTGTACCTTAATGTGTATTACTTGCCTGTATTGCTTGTGTTTGTACAATTGAGAGGGTCCCTCATGCTGGTGTCGGTTGACACTGAGGGATGTTCTTGTTGAGATGGAGTAATGATATGATTAATTTAAAATGATTATTATTGAATGAGATAATTTGGGCTCCCTGGGTAAACGCAGTGAAGTGATTTCACTTGCTCCAGGTGAGGATATGAAGTATTGATATAGAATTACTGAGACAGAATAACTGGTGATGGTTTTGTTTATGATTCTAATTCTGATTCATTGGAGAGTTAGAAAGTTGGGAAGCAGGAGGAAGATGAATTAGGTTTAGCATTCCCTTTTGACAGTTGCCTATTTATGGATTAGCGAGAACATAGGATGAATATTTGGTGAAAGGAAGTTTAGGATGCTTAGTGAGTTTTTATTACAATGCATTGTATTTATTTGGGACTTTTACCGTACTGGAAACCCATGGGTTGGGGTTCTCATTCCGTATATATCTCTTGTTTTTCAGATGCAGGTCCAGGTGCTCAGAAGTGAGCTGTGGTTTATCTGAAAGATGGCAAAGATTTTTATATTATCTACTTTATATGTTGCTTAGAATCTCTCCACCTTTATTTTGAAAAGCTTATATTATGTATTGAACTCTTTTGAACTTGCCTATAGAGGCTCTTATGTTTCTTTTGGGAGAGATTAGGAGATACTATTGTCAACTACTGTTATACTGTACCCTAGCCAGCCTAAACTTCATGGGTCACGGCTAGTGGCCATTTACTTATGTTATATATCTTATATACTGTCTATCTATTACTCTCCTTTATGCCTTTAACTGTATATCGCTTTCGACTTCACGCTTTATCTTTAGTTGTCGATACATGAGCGCTACGAATTAGCAATTTTATTTTTACTCCTTTTCAGGCTTCTCGATTAATACTCCTTTCAATTATACTTATCATTATGTATTATAATCCACCTGAGAGTCGTACCACCGTAATATCATTGACTTATGACATGAGCATAAGGATTTGAATATTAGGATGTTATATTATGGTATCAGAGTTGTTCGTCTTCGTGAGCCTGAGGGATGGAACTGCTTATGCTTCAATGCATACTCTGAGTCTGTGCTTGTGCTAGTTAGGGTATCCGACTGATACGTCTAGCATGAAGTTCATGAGTGTACCTTTGGTACTTTGAAGCACTAGACTTCCGATATTGAGACTAATCAACTTGATATCGATTGTTTGGTGTGTATAGGAACCAGATGGCACCTTGTGGACGCGGTCGGGGACGTGAGAGAGGTCGTACTAGTACTTAGGGACCGGAAACCAATCCGAATAACCCGGTAAACTTCATTGCGGCATTGGAGAACATGGCTGCTGCTATGCAGGCCACAGTAGAGGCTCTTGGGCAACAGATAAATAATAATGGCAATGGCGGAAGTGGAGCTCAGGGCCCGATGACACTGGCAACCTTCTTAAAGGTTAATCCACCTAAGTTCAAGGGAACCACCAATCCGACTGAAGCCGATACCTGGTTTCAGGCTATGGAGCGAGCACTGCAAGCGCAGTTGGTACCTGAAGAGTAGTGTGTTGAATTTACTACCTATCTGCTCACTGGGGAAGCGTTGCATTGGTGGCAGGGAACACGACACCTCCTGCAGCATGATGATGATCCTATTTCCTGGAATGCCTTCCAGGTGGAATTTTATAAGAAGTACTTTCCAAATTCTGTAAGGACAGCAAAGGAACTTGAGTTACTGCAGCTGAAGCAGGGTGCTATGTCTGTATCTGAGTATACAGACAAATATGAGGAGCTATTCAGGCTTTCTCACATATGTCAGGGAGCTCCGGGAGACTTCGAGGAATGGAAGTGTATTAAGTATGAAGGAAGGCTCCAGAGCGATATCTTAAGTTTAGTGGGACCAATGGAGATCCGAACTTTCTCAGAGTTGGTGAATAAGAGCAGAGTTGCTGAAGAGTGTGTGAAAAAGGTGGCTGCAGAGAAAGGAAGTCATAGGGAGCACAACCAAGGATTCACACCAAGGGGTCGAGAGTTTAAGGAGAGAGGATACACACAATACTTTTCCCAAGGACGGAATAACTTTGCAACGAATAAGGAGTCCCAAGGGAATATTAAGGGAAAATAGACAGTGGCTACTTCAGATGTTTCGAGCTATCAGAGATGTGGAAGTCATCACCCAAATAGGCCGTGCCGATTGGGGTTAGGTGTATGTTACAAGTGCGGGTTACCAGGGCATGTATCAAGAAATTGCCAACAAGGAGGAAGTCAAGATGCGGGCTGATTACGACAGTAAGATTGAGGTAATTGTAATAATCAGGCTTAAAGGACAGTGCATGATTTTATAATACCACCTTTACAATAAAATTGGGAATGTCGAGCTTAGTATTAGACTTAGAACCAAACCGGATGGTCTGGGTAGGGGTTTGCTTTAAACAAAAATGCTTTGGGCTTTGACTAACTGATAAGTTTAGCAGATTAATACAAATGGATAAATGCCTGTGATGTAAATGATTTTCTGTTGAGATTGATATGTTGTGTTTGTTATTTTATTGGTTGATTTCTAGATTTTTGGTGAAATGGATTGAATCCGTAACTTTTAGTTTTCTTTGATTTAAATAGATAAGGAATGATCCTAAATGATGGATTGGGAAACGTTGATTTGAAATGTTGGTTTTAATTGAGTTGAGGTTGAAAGGAGGGGACCCGTGACGGGTGGCAAACTCCAGTTTTTAGGGAAGGTGCTGTCGAAATTTTCCCAAGAATTTGAAAGAGTATTGGTTATGGTTTTGAAAATGATTTTTGATTTGAGTAACTTTAACAAAAGAGATGTGTTTCGAATGCTTTTATAGATTATTAAAGAAGGTCGGATTCTTATGATTTTATTAACTTGTTATTTCAAACTCATTTGATTTTTAAAAACGAAGAGAGTTTTGATTAATTAGTCAAAGACTTTAAAACATCAATTTATATATATAAATTCGAGGGTTTGGGAATAAGAAAGTAAGTCTGGAGGTTATGCTTGGTGTTGAGCTGTGATTAGTGGTAATTGACTTGAGAGAGAGAGAGAGGATAAGGATGGAGTATGATTAAAGCATGGTGATGATTTTTAGTTGATTATAATGATGTGGGATGATGACTATGATTAATGATGATGGTGATATTACTGATGACATGATTTGAGATTTAATAAGATGTGAGTTGATAAGATGATAAAAGTAATGAACGAGGCTGTTGGTCGGCGTTGGACGAATAATCGAGATCCTCGAAGATAAAGGAATCAGAGTGCGGCAACGGAAGTGCGCTAAGTAAAAAGACCTCGGGACTACTATGTGTTGGATATAAAGGCAGACTACGCTCACGTACTCGTGGTGGCAGATCGAATTTTCGAGGGCAAAAATTTCTGTTAGGGGGGTAGAATGTAAAATTCGGTCAAACCATAATTAATTAAATAATAAATTAAATAGGAGCGAATATGGTTAAAAAATTTAGCAATCGGAATTTGATAATTTAAATGATATTTAGACTTAGTGAATTTTTCTGAGTCAGAAAACATAGTTTTCTGCGTAAAGATGCGCACTGAAAATTTGACCGGCAGTACCGGCTGCGATCTGTCCGGTACTGTGGCTGAGAAAATTAATTAAAAGTGAATAATTTTAAGAAATAAGAATTTATAATTTGGGAATATAGAAATATTTAATATACGATTTAAAAACTCTAATCTTAAGGTTTTGGCCCAAAATTGGGCCAACGGACTAAACCAAGTGAACCTGGCCCAAGTGGACCCAAGACCCAAAATATATAAATATTAGTTATGAAAATTTCAGCTCATTAACCCTAAAGAAAGGGTGTGGGGCGCTGAAATGGAGAAGAGAGGAAGAAGAGAGAAAATCCTAACTTTATCAAACTTCAAATCACCATAACTTTCTCTCCGGAACTCCGATTGACGAGACGTTTGCGGCCACGCATCGCTCTTCTCATCCGCTACAATTCTATCTAAGTTTTGTGGTGATTATTCCACTATCTTCTGCCCAGTTTTCGTTTTCCCCCTTAAATTCGAGTTTGGTTATGGGTGTCGAGTAATTTTATGATTTTGGTTATTTAGGAGTGCTCTAGTATGAGCCAATGGTGAGTTCCATCAACCAATTTTATGGGTTAAGGTAAGAAACTCTCTAACCCTTGTGATTTATTAATTTCATGAACCCTATGTTGATTATAAGTGTGAAAATTGATTATGTTAGAGTATTGGGTGATTTTGGGGCACACTTGGAAGATTGATATTGCTGGTAGGGCCTTGGTGAGGCTTGGAGCTAAGGGTTGGTGGAGACTCCCAAGAAGAAGCTCAATTATTTTGGCTACAATAGGTACGGTTTAAGTTTCACTTAAGTACCGTGTGGTGTAATGAGAATTCCTAGGCTAGATTCCCATAGGATTAAGTTTGGATTGTGTAAATGGTTGGTACTAATATGTATAGTTGATATGTAAGGTAAATTAATGATTTGGTTGAGAATTGTGTGAATTTTTATGTTTGGTGTGTTGAGAATTTGATGAATTGGATAATGAATATTGGTTTGTGGAATATGCATTTAAATTGTGAATTTGGGCCGGAGGCCAGAAAGAGGTAAGGAAGGTAAGTGATGTGTGTATTGTGTGATGTCATATGAGATTGAATAGATATTGAATATTGAGTGTGTGAATAAATGGGAGGAATGTGGAATAATAAGAAATTAGGAATTTAGGAGTGGAAGGTGACGAAATTGAATTGAATTGTGTAGATGAGGTAGGTTTAGTTTTGGTTGAGTGTAATTATGTGAATGTGGTTGGGTTGTGGTCATTTGGATGAGTGGAAATGAATTTGGCCTGTGAACATTGGAATAATTAGTGATTTCTGTTTTTGGGTAAAAACTAATTTTTGACCAACTTCGGAGGTCCGTAACTCGGCCCTCGGAGTTAGGAATTCTTCAAAAATGGATTTTTATGAAAGTTCATTCAACAATCTTTTCAATGGTTCAGAAATGGTTGAAAAAGGAATGTTGTAGAAGAAGTTATGTGCGGCGGAAGTTTGAGGTTTGAAAATAAAATTCTGCAGCTTTTTAAACTTAGTAAAATTTTGGTAAAACGTTCTCCGACGCACACGCATGGCCGACGCACACGTGTCACCCACGATTTTTACTATCTCACGCATGCGCCTGCTCAACGCATACGCATCGCTGTATTGATGCAGGTGCGTAGTATAAATTCCAAAGAGCTGTGATGGTAGCATGCCGTTTTTGTGCGAGGAGCACAAAACGCATCCACGCGTACGCATGGCTGACGTGCACGCGTCACCCTACCTCTCTACTTCCCACGCATGCACATGGGCGACGCTTACGCGCCACCCGCTTTTCTCCTCTTCCCACGCGTGCCCGTGGGTGACGCGCACGTGTGACCCCGTTCTCAGCAAAATTTGATTTTTGAGTTTTTAAAGCCGAATTTCAAACTTCTAAGCCTCTATTTTCATCATTTGAGTCCTAAATTTTTATAGTATGCCTAGTAATGAGAAGAAGTTAGGACATGTGGTAACTTGTGGATGAAGTAAAGTGAGAATCAATGATGAATGATAAGGAATAATGATTGTATGAGTTGCTGAGAATGATGGTAAAAGTGCGGTGTATGTTATGAGCCGGATGGCTGCGATAAGCATTGAATTATGGCTGAGTATGGATACGTATATGACTAATGATTAAAGGATTATGATTGATTGAGGAAGCTTGAACAAGTGGCAAGTATGCTAGAGATGCATATATGATTAATGAATGAATGTGGTAAATGAATAGTGATGGAAAATGTTGAATGTGAATATGCTTGTGTTTTCTCGTTATTTGTAAGGGTGACAGGGCACCGATACCCTCTAATGGTGACAGGGCACAGATATCCTCTAATGGCGACAGGGCACGGATTTTCCCTAATGGTAATAAGGCGCAATAGAGAGACTGTGCCCGGGTAGTAGACAGTGGCATTGTCCACTTGCCCCGGGTATGAGATGGAGAAGGAGAATTATGATAAATGAGTTCAATTACGAAGTTTTGAATGAATGTATGTCTGTGATACCTGAGTAGTAGCAAGGGTCGTGGTTCGTCCTGCTTGCTCCGGGTCATTATTTGAGAATAGGTAATAATGAAGAGTGATTATGAATGAATATGTATTTGTGATACCTGGGTAGTAACAAGGGTTGTGGTTCGTTCCGCTTGCTCCAGGTTAATGTTTGAGATTTGATAACAATGATGATTGATTTTAAACTGAATGAATGTATGTTTTGAGATCCTGGGCAGTAACAAGGGTTTTGGTTCATCCCACTTGCTCCAGGTCAGAGATTGTGATACTTGGGTAGTAGCAAGGATTGTGGTTCGTCCCACTTGCTCTAGATCAGAGATTGTGATGCCTGGGTAGTAGCAGTAGTAGTTGTTATTCCACTTGCTCCAAGTTGAGCTTTTAAACACCCGTCTGGGTAGTAGCCGTAGTAGTGGTTATTCCACTGGCTTTGGGTTGAGCGGGTAGTAGCAAGGGGGTTGTAGCTCAAGCCCACTTGCTCTGCGATGGGTGTTTCTGTCCATGGTTAGCTACCAGGACGTGTCGGGTTGGCTATATAATCGACAGATGATATCATCAGCCAGAGGGCAGGTATACATTATTTGTATATGTTTGAATTGTTTGGGTTTGCCTATTTGTTTTGGATTGCTATATCATATATGCTATGTTACCCGATTATGTACTACTTGTTCTACTTGTACCTTAATGTGTATTACTTGCCTGTATTGCTTGTGTTTGTACAACTGAGAGGTCCCTCATGCTGGTGTCAGTTGACGCTGAGGGCTGTTCTTGTTGAGATGGAGTAATGATATGATTAATTTAAAATGATGATTATTGAATGAGGTAATTTGGGCTCCCTGGGTAGACGCAATGAAGTGATTTCACTTGCTCCAGGTGAGGATATGAAGTATTGATATAGAATTGTTGAGATATAATAACTGGTGATGGTTTTGTTTATGATTCTAATTCTGATTCGTTGGAGAGTTAGAAAGTTGGGAAGCAGGAGGAAGATGAATTAGATTTAGCATTCCCTTATGACAGTTACCTATTTATGGATTAGCGAGAATATAGGATGAATATTTGGTTAAAGAAAGTTTAGGATGCTTAGTGAGTTTTTATTACAATGCATTGTATTTATTTGAGACTTTTACCGTACTGGGAACTCATGGGTTGGGGTTCTCATTCCGTATATATCTCTTATTTTTCAGATGCAGGTCCAGGTGCTCAGAAGTAAGCTGTGGTTCATCTGAGAGATGGCGAAGATTTTTATATTATCTACTTTATATGTTGCTTAGAATCTCTCCACCTTTATTTTAAAAAGCTTATATTATGTATTGAACTCTTTTGAACTTGCCTATAGAGGCTCTTATGTTTCTTTTGGGAGAGATTAGGAGATATTGTTGTCAACTACTGTTATACTGTACCCTAGCCAGCCTAAACTTCGCGGGTCGCGGCTAGTGGCCATTTACTTATGTTATATATCTATATACTGTCCTTCTCTTACTCTCCTTTATGCCTTTAACTGTATATCGCTTTCGACTTGACGCTTTATCTTTAGTTGTCGATATGTGAGCGCTACAAATTTGCAATTTTATTTTTACTCCTTTTCAGGCTTCTCGTTTAATACTCCTTTCAATTATACTTATAAATTATGTATTATAATCCACCTGAGATTCGTACCACGGTAATATCATTGACTTATGGGTCGAGCATAAGAATTTGAATATTAGGATGTTACAGAAAGGGAAAGGGAAGGGGAGAGATACCTTGATGTAGACGTTCTCTTTGGTCTACTCCTCTTCGCTAAGAACCCTACCTTTGTCGCTGTAGAAGCAAGAGAAAGCACCGCGAGATGTTGAGTCCAAAAGACAATGGCGACGGTGCCGAAGCTGGAGAAGATGACGATGACGGCTGCGAGTCTAGAAGACGATGGCGACGGCATCGAGATTGGAGAAGACGACGACTGTTTAAGGGGGAGAAGTGTAGCTCAGTAACTGTTTGAGAAGGTGAGAATGGTGACTGGTGAGGCTGAGTTAGGGTTAGTGAGGATAGAATAATTCAGTAAATATTTTAAATTAGTTAAAACATTATTATACTGCGGTCGTTAAATCGGTCTCTATCTTAATGATTAGCAACCGATTTAGCGACCACCAGCTTAGCGACTGAGTTAGCGACCAATTTTTTTTAGCTTATTTTTCTGTTAGTTGCAAAATCGGTCGCTAAATTAAAAAATAGCGACCGATTTTGTGACCAACAATCCCAAGCGTTACTTCTTCATTTCAGTTGCTAATTCGGTCGCTAAGTTAAAAAATAGCGACCGATTTTAGCAACCAACTTTATGTTATTTGTATAAAAGCCTTATCGGTCACTAAATTGGTCACTATTAGTGACCAATTTCTTTGGTCACTAAAATTGGTCGCTGATTGTAATTTAGCGACCAACGTTTTTTTTGTCCTTGAAATCCTATATCGGTCGTTAAATCAGTCGCTATTAGCAACCTTTTTTTCGGTCTCTAAAATCGGTCGCTATTCTGAAACTTTCTTGTAGTGTAAGTACGTGACTACTCTAAAAAAAATTCTCTTTAACGTATAAAACATATCACAGTTCTCTAGAAGTTTGGAATCAAGTGCAACAGTTGGGTTAAAGTGAATCCTAATCCTAAACTACTTCTCGCTGAATATAAAACTAATAACTTTCTAACAGAGCCTACAATCATTATGCTAACTAACATTTTTAAGTACCATTTCAAGTTCTTAAAATCTAACCAACTAATAGCTTATTACTTCTAACCAACATTTATATTGAAACAATTAATTTTCTAATTTCTAACTAAGAACGGTAAACAACTACTCCATGAAGCATGTTAACATTACTAGCATGACTAAATAAATTATGTTGAAAACAAAAATTTTCAATCACTAACCTCTTCATGGAAGGCACCAGTAATTTGTGCGACTCCATCTAATCGATAGATACGATTTGGATCGTCCTCCATGTTTAGATTTGAATTTTGTTGGAGTTTTTTTCAAAAGTTTTCAAGGAGGGTAGTTTGTGGTGGGGATTATTGGCGTTAGGAATTCTGAATTGTAATTCGAATCAACTGAATTCGAATTCTATATATAGGTCTAATGTTAGTAAATCGATTCCATTAGCATCGATTTACTAAAGACTCTCAATGGTACTAAATCGAAGCTATTTCATTTGATTTAGTATGGTGATAAATTGAAACCGCTTGTTTCGATTTATTATAAGAAAAATTTGAATCAATTACAATCATTGTCCATTCGATTTACTAAGAGAGCTAAATCAAAACTCATTGATTCGATTTAGTAGTATTTGGCCTAATTCGAATTCATTTAATTTGATTTACATGTGAATTCTAAACCAAGTAATTCGAATCAAGTAGATTCAATTTAGTACTATGAAGCCTAATTCGAATTCAATGAATTTGATTTACATTAAAACTTGCAAACGTTTTTGAATTTAAAAAATATACATAAAATTGGTTTTTCTTTGGTTTATAAAGGTCATTCACCTTAAATTCTATTATATCTAAAATATCTCTATTTATTAATTATTATCACTTTTAACACTAAGATTATAAAGCTAAGCCTGATTTAAAAAAAAAAAAAAGAACAGCATGCATCATTATGAAGTCATTGCAACCACGTGTCATCAGTTACATGGTTTAGAAAAAATCTCTATATTAATTGCATCTATATCTGCCCTTACAAGAATTGAGTTTTTCAATCCTTACAGAATCATCAACTAATTGAGCTTCGTGATATTAGTATCTGTTAATACCATCATTCTATTAAAAATATAACTATTAATGTTAATTTCCAATGCAATTCAATTTTTTGGCAATAATCTTAATATTGAGTAAGTTTTTTGAGAGTTTGGAAGACCTTGAGTTTGAATACACTCCAAATGGAGTGGGCTTGGATAACTTTGCCCCAAATGGAATAAACTATGATGACTTGGGGTACTTGGACTTGATTGATCTCAATTTCCTATAGTTCTAGTTCTAGCAGCCTCACAATCTAAAAGTTGTAGATTTTTGTTTAGATTTAACAGTTATTTTTTCATTTTCTAAATGTCTAATTTGTTATTTATATTACATATTTTTTTTGGTTCAGATCATAGATTCTATCGTATATTTTTATTTTATGCTTTTCCTATGCTACACATAAAGTGATAAAACACACCTAAGGATAGCGATTTATGGCCAGACTCCCATGCACATATAATACAAGCAACTATACTTCGATTTATGTGCTCAGCAGATTAAACCCAGCTTCAACCCAACTATATAATTGCTTTCTGCTTGGTTCATTGTATGAGGTACATTGCCTCTTCCCAGTTTTTGGAGTTGCTAATACTAATAGTGCCATTATTATTATTGTTGTTGGGTTTCTGTGTTGTTGCGTTCAACTAATAAAACATTGCCATTGCCATCCATTGCTAACAGAATAATGTGTTAGGCAATGGGATGGAGTAACTTGTGCACAAATTAATAATGTAGTGCGCTAGTAAAGATGAAATCAAAAGAAAAGTGAACAAGTACATATTTAAAATAAAAAATAAAATTTATTTATTTATTTATTTATTTAAAAAAGAGAGCTAATGGTTCAGAGAAGCTATGAATGTATTAGAAAATTCTAAACAGCTTACCAATAAAAAATGGAACAGATGTAAACTAATACGGAGACACTCATGTGACCCCTTTTTTTTTCATTAACTTGTTTGTTACCTATTGAGCTATCTTTATGGATTGATTAGAAAAATTAGTCAGAAAACAGGTAAAAAAGAAAATGTTATTTAGTTCAGAGAAAGGAAATGATCTATTATGATTCCCAAGTAATCTTCTATTACATCCAAGGAAAGATTTTGATTGTTAGTTAAATGATATTTTTTTTTAATTTTGACTACAAAGTACACAATAAAAAAAGCTAAGATCTTAGAATTTAAAAAAAAAAATTATGCATTGATAAGAGGATGCATGATAATCAAAATAAAACTAACTTGAGTGGATTGATAAAAAAAATTACATGATTGATTAAAAGATGTTAGAATTTTTATTTTATTTTTGCTCTAAATTAAATTAAAAAATATAATAATATTTAAAAGTACGTAAATTACTGATTTTTATAAATATTTAATCGAAGAAAGAAAATTGTGATGATAGAGAAGATAATGAAATGAGAATATCTATGGGGTTTTCATTGAGATTTACATGAATGTTGTGTGAGTGTTGTTACCTACTTTCAGTACTTTGTAGAGTGAAATGGGATAGAGGTGTTTGGGTTGTTATATTTGGTAGGTGACACATTTGTTTAGTCATTAGTGGTTGATTTTGTATTGTATTTATGTATGTCTAAAAATACATAAATTATATAGTAATTGATTTGATAATTAAATTTATATATATTGTATTTTGTTAAATTTTTGTTTTATTTAAAAATGTAGAAGAAAAAAAAATATTATTAAGAGGTTTTATCATCACTACAAGACTATTTATTATAAAATTCAATAATATGCGCCAACAAAGCCGTCCTTTTCATCCTTAGATTCTCTCTAACGACCAACTGAACCTAATATATTTTCAATACCGAATTTCTACCTATCCTTAACAATGGGGATATGCTTATAAAGTGATGGAGATTCACAAGCCTATTGGACAAGGAAAGATTGGTGCATGCTGATAACAAATATTCAATGCTCTTAATTTTTTTTAGTTATAATATTATAGCCTCATCATTAAATATTTTTTATTAACTAAACAAATGCGGTATTTTTTAATTAAACAAATATTAATTCTTTATTTATTATATTTTATATTAATAATTTAGATTTATAATTTAAAATTTATAATTTAAAGTTTAAGATTTAAAATTTATTTAGATTTAAAATTTTAGAGTTTAAAATTTATAATTAGTGATCGAGACCGTTACAAGACCGACATTATAAATTGGCATTACACACCATAACTCGACAATTTACGTTACAATTCGGCAAAACATTATAACTCGGCTTAACGGAATACATCTTAAGAATCATAACGTCCGATCGAATATCATCGCCTATTGAGACCTAAAAACTATTCATTAATTCAGGCGATCAACACGAATATAACCGACTTTTTACTCCACTTATAAAGGTACGTTATTCTATCCTTAGAGGGACACATTAAATTCTCAATACTGACTTAAGTTTCGGAGTGCCTTTGCAGGTACACTCTCCCCCCCCCCCAACCGACCTATTTTATCTCACCTATAAAGGTATGATATTTTATCTTCAAACGATACATTGAATTCTCAATAATGACTTAAGCTTCGGAGTGCCTTTGCAGGTACACTCCTCCCTTGTTTCTTGCTCACGCTCCGCGCAATTGGACATCCCTTCGGAGTAAAGCTCGGACTTCCACAAAGTTCAAAGATCGGCACCGAAGATAACAACTCGACGTCGACTCCCAAGGACCAAGCTCTCCCTTCAGGTATCCATACAAGAATAATTGGCGCCCACCATGGGGCCGGGAATATAATCCTTTCCATATATCATCGGCCTCGACGATCTCGCTTGGAGTCATGGCTGAACAGCTTCCACCCACACCATATGAACTCCTTCAGATGGTGACCGAGTTGCGGCAAGCCAACCAATGCATGGCCGAAGAAAACCAAAGAATGGCAAATCAAATTGCTAATTTGAATAACACCCGAATCGAAAACAACAACAATAGACAAGAACGGACAGAAGAAGCCGAGCATCAGTCAGGGCCTACGCATGTCTTTAAAACTGCTCGGCACGAGGAAGAACAACCTGAGCATAATGAGGAAGCTTGGCCAGAAGATGAGGATGACCACCTAGAAAGCTCCCCTGGGCCGTTCACGGCCGAAGTGATGAATTTCGTGCTACCCAGGAGATTCACTTTGCCGACCACCCTGACTCCCTATGATGGGCTGGGTGGTCCGAAGAAATACATCAAAAAGTTCACCTCCATAATGATAGTAAACGGTGCATCTAATAAAGTATAATGTCGTTGTTTTCCATCTTACTTGGACGGTCCTGCACTTGATTGGTTTTGTTCTTTGCCTGCAGGTTCTATTTCTCGTTTTCGAGACATATCAAAGCCCTTCGAGGAACACTTTGCTGGATCAGCCATATACCTACATGACTCCAACTACCTGAACACAATCAAATAAGGCCAACATGAGACCCTCAGAGACTACATGACGCGCTTCACAAAGATAGCCATGAGTATACCCGACCTCCACCCCGAGGTGGAGCTGCATGCAATAAAAAGTGGACTCCGACCAGGAAAGTTCCAGGAGACCATTGCTATTGCCAAGCCCAAAACTATGGCCGAGTTCCGTGAAAAGGCGAAAGGCCAGATTGACATCGAAGAATTCTGACAAGTTCGGAAAACAGAAAAATCATATTACAGAGACGACGAGAAAACTCGAGACAACAGGAAGAACTTCAAACCAACCCCGCGATATGACTCTTACACTCAGTTCAACACCAAATGCGACGACATCATCAAGGAAATCTTAAATTCAAAGTTAATCAAACCGCCGAGAAAAGCGGGCAACTACCCAGATTCAAAAGGCACAGACAGATCAAAATACTACTCTTTCCACCAAAAGTACGGACACACTACTAATGAGTGTGTCATTGCCAAAGACCTTCTGGAGCGGTTAGCTCGACAAGGTCACCTCGACAAGTATATCGGCGGCCACATATAACGACGTGCACCTCCCTCTGGTGACCAAAGCTTGGCAACATATAATGTCCGAGATAAAGATCGACCGAACAACCATCATCCCGACCAACCAAGACGTATTATTAACTGTATCTCTGGAGGTTTTTGCAGGTGGAGGAGCTACAAGCTTGGCAAGAAAGCGATCTTACCGAGCTATGCTTTCAATAGAAGCCTATCAAACACAGACACCTCTACACTCTCCTCAGATAACATTCCAGCCCGCCGACTATAGCGCCAACGTAACTAATCTAAACGACCCGGTCGTCATTTCCCTTCAGTTCGGAGATCTCTTGGTGAAAAAAGTTTTACTGGATCCTGGGAGCAGTGCCGATGTTCTCTTTTACTCCACATTTCAGAAGATGAAAATGAGCGGCAACGTCCTCCAACCTTCCACTAGAGACCTGGTTGGTTTCTCAGGTGAGAGAGTCCCGGTTATGGGCTCTGTGTGGTTACGAACCACACTCGGTGAGGATCCCTTATCCAAAACTTCAAATATCTAATACTTAGTTGTTGACTGTTTTAGTCCTTACAATTTGATACTTGGACAACCTTTCTTAAATAGGTTCGGCGCCATAGTTTCCACGATTCATCTCTGTGTTAAGTTCTCTTTGCAGGATAACACCATTGCAACCATTCACAGTGATGCCCAAGAGGCCAGAGAATGCTACAACAATAGTCTCAAAAGACCTAACCAGAACATCCAGGCTCATGTGAACAACATCGGCAACCTAGAAGACCTACCAGACTTGGCCGACCTTGACCCCAGGGCAGGAACCTTTGAACGACCAACCCTAACAGAAGACTTGCACAAAATTTATTTCACAGATAGCTCGGACAAGTTCACTTACGTCGGTTCCACATTAAACTCAGAAGAGAAAGCCTCATTCCGAGCATTTTTACAACAAAATGCCGACCTGTTTGCTTGGACCCCAGCTGACATACTAGGTATTGATCCATCCATCATATCCCACAAGCTGGCATTAGATCCATCTGTCCGACCTATAGCACAGAAAAAGCGAAACCTCAGCCATGACAGCAAACAAGCCTTTCTGGAAGAAACCAAGAAGCTCATCAACGCCGGCTTCATCTAGGAAATCAGATTCACAACATGGCTAGCAAATGTCGTCATGGTGAAAAAACATAACGGTAAATGGCCCAAAGATTTATATCCTTTGCCATCTATTGATTGCTTAGTTGATAATGCGTCTGGTTATGAAAAACTTAGCTTTATGGATGCATATTCTGGCTATAACCAGATCAAAATGCATCCATCCGATCAAAATAAGACATCCTTTATTACTGAATATGGAAACTATTATTATAAAGTCATGCCGTTTGGTCTTAAGAACGCAGATGCAACCTATCAACGCCTAATGGACAAAGTGTTCACCAAACAAATCAGCAGAAACATCGAGATCTATGTTGATGACATGGTCGCCAAAACAAAAATTGACAACAGCCACCTTGATGACATTGCTGAAATCTTCGGACAAATCAGGATATACAACATGCGACTAAATCCCGAAAAATGCGCATTTGGCGTTCAAAGTGGAAAATTCTTCGGCTTCATGCTCACTAGCCAAGGTATCGAGGCAAATCCAAAAAAGTGCCGAGCTGTTCTAGATATGACCAGCCCTCAAACTATCATAGAAGTGCAACAGTTGATAGGGAGACTTGCTGCAGTCTCTAGATTCTTTCCTTGCCTAGCTTTTAAATCTTTATGCTTTTTCCAAAGTTTAAAAAAGAAAAAGGGTTTCCAATGGACTGATGATTGTGAACAAGCATTCACAACCATCAAAGAAATACTTTCAAAACCACCAATTTTACAAACTCCCCTTAAAGAGGAACCATTATTCTTATATTTATCTGTTACTAACTGGGCTATAAGCTTCGCTCTTGTTGCAGAAAGGCAAAAGCAGTAAATGCCCATTTATTTCATTAGCAAAACACTACAGAACGCTGAACTTCGCTATCCGACCATTGAAAAGCTAGCTTTAGCTCTTGTTTTCTCTGCAAGACGACTACGACCATACTTCCAAAGTCATGTCATCCATGTTCGGACAGACCAACCTTTGCGACAAGTACTTCAGAAACCAAAATTGGCTGGCCGACTAGTAAAATGGTCGGTGAAACTTTCAGAATTTGATATCCAATACGAGGGCCAATCATCCATCAAGTCACAGTTCTTGGTCGACTTTATCGCCGAATTTTCAGTACCAGATACAGCTGAAGATTACGTCGACTGGTCTTTGTACATCGACGGGTCCTCCAACCCACAAGGATGTGGAGCAGGAATCATACTCGACGATAGCCACGGTAATATCATCGAACATTCCCTCCTATTTTCTTTCAAAGCAAGTAACAATCAAAGTGAGTATGAAGCACTCATTGCCGGACTTAGACTCGCTGCCGACCTAAACATCACCAAACTTAAGGTATACTGCGACTCCTTACTTATCGTCCAGCAGGTAAACAACTTATACCAAGCAAAAGACCCTTTGCTTTCTAAATACCTTGACATCGTTCAAAATTTACTTTTAAAATTCTCAAAATATGAAATACAGCACATACCCCGGGAGAGTAATGGCCGAGCTGACATTCTATCTAAACTCGCCAGTACTCAACCAACCGGGTCATCCCTTTATTAGTCAACATTGCTTAAACCAAGCATTGAACTCACAGAAATTTTAAGCATAACACAGGAAGCAGATTGGAGATCTCCATACATAGACTATCTTCGGACAGGGATCTTGCCAGGCGACGTCAAAAACGTTCGACATTTTCGCCAACATGCCTCCTTTTTTACAATTTATCACAATTGCCTATATAGACGAGGATTCTCCCGTCCATTACTAAAATGTCTTTGCAGAACAGAAGCCGAACTTGCGCTTGCCGAGGCATATGAAGGGATTTGTGGTACACACCTTGGCACCCGAAGTCTGTCTTCAAAAATCCTCAGAGATGGATTATACTGGCCCACACTACGACAGGATTGCCAAGCAAAAGTAAAAAGCTGTAACAACTGCCAAAAATACAGTCCGATCACACATCTCCCGGCCAAACTCCTACACTGTTCCGAGGTAAGTTAGCTGTTCAACCAATGGGGCATAGATATCCTTGGCCCTTTCCAGACAGCAGTAGGGCAGGTAAAATTCCTGGTTGTAGGAATTGATTATTTTTCTAAATGGATAGAGGCACGGCCTCTAGCCAAGATTACATCACAACAAATGCTTTCTTTTGTCTGGAAATATATTATTTGTCGATTCGGCATTCCTCAGCACATTATCACAGATAATGGTCGCCAGTTTGCCGATCAAAAATTCACATCCTTTTTGCAGGAACTAAAAATCAAACATTTCTCATCAGTGGAGCACCCACAAACAAACGGGTTAGCAGAAGTTGCAAATAAAGTAATACTACATGCCCTAAGAAAGAAACTGGATGATGCAAAAAGCCTCTGGGCCGAGCTTATCCCAGAGATCACATGGGGATACAACACCACCATTCACTTAGCCACAAAGAAAACACCCTTCCGATTAGTCTACGGTTCAGACGCAATGATACCAGTGGAGATCTCCCAATAATCACAGCGCACTGAATTGGCCGACCAAACTACAAAAGACATAGCTCGGCAATTCGAACTTGATCTAGTTGAAGAACTCAGATCGTCCACAACAGTCAGACATTTGGCCATGCAACAGCACATAGCCCGAAGATATAACCAAAGACTTCACCCAAGGTCTTTCCAAGTAAACGACCTTGTGCTCAGGAAAACAGAACAAGCTAGAAGACCATCAACCCATGGCAAACTAGCAGCTTATTGGGAAGGCCCTTACTGAATCACAGAAGTCATCGGCAACGGAGCTTACCGATTACAAACATTCGAGGGTAAACAATCAATCAAGTAACCGATCTTAATCCAAATCCGACAAGTCGAACACAATCAATCAAGTAACCGATCTTAATCCAAATTCGGCAAGTCGGAAACAATCATTCAATCAACATAACCAATTTTAATCCAAATCCGACCACTCAAAAACATTCAATCAAATAGCCGATCTTAATTCGAAACCTACCATTCGAAATTTATCAGTTAAACAAATAGAAGATCTTCCACCGAATCAGACTACTCGAAATTAATCACTCAAACAGATTGCCAAGCAACACTCGGAAACCGACTACTCAAAATTTTTTCCATAAGTACCGCCGATCATTAAACATATCCCACTTATACAAAATATTATCAAAACAAACAAACCCTATCTCTATTACTCGATATCTCATATAAACTCGGCCTAATCGGCCTTCCTTGAAAGTTAACCAATCTCAATAAAAAATAATGGCACTCCACCATTCATACAACCAATTTGGCTCCAAGCCACAATAAGAAACAAGATAACACTAGCTTATCATAAATATTCTGTTCTAATCGTAACATGCAACACAGCTTGCATTCAGAAGCATTATAACTCATTCCAAAAGCAGTAGCAAAACAAAAAAGTTACAAACACAAAAGCTCAACACAGGAGCTAAATAGTTTACCAACAAAATCAATTATCCAAAAGCACAACAGAAGCAAACCAAAAATTCTGTTGAACATTTTCATCTCCTTGCTCAGCAGCACCATCATCTTCAACCATAACACTGTCCTGCACTATTTTACCTGGATCCATCGGTGAAAAATCTACCTTGGGAGCTAAGAATCTCGCCTGAAAGGAAGCCCTCTCAAATTCTTCAAGAAAGGAATCAAGAATTTTTCCTTGCTTGTTTTTCTCCAACTCCTTCAATTGAGCGGTAACCTCAATCATACGGGTACTCAAAACAGATAAGTCAGACTCTTTCTTTTTTAAATCTTCAACATCCTTGGCATAGCTATCCTTCACTTCTTTCAAATGCTTCTCAACCTCAACTAACTTCACCTCAAGCTCTAAAATTTTAGCACTCTTTATAGCCAACTCATCCCTCAAACTCGGATCCTCATTTTTCTCAACAAACTTCTGATGTATTTTTTCACGGCTACACCCTAAACTTGCAAGCCGTAATCCCACCACCTGAAACTTATACATTATCACATGAGTACTCCACAAAACAGAAAAATTTAAAACCATTACTCAAAAAAATAAAATCACCAGCATATACTGATCAATAGCAACATCCCCAACCTCGTCGGCCAGAGTCATATCTGTCGACGATTGACAACACTCATAAGCAACAACCATGTATGGGTAATCCCTTCCCCATAAGGATGAAGAATCAGTCTGATCAGCAATCCCATGCAACCTCTTTTGATTGTCAAAAAACTTATGAACTTCTTCAATCGGCACATCATCTCTTTATCATCAGAAACGTCGGACAAATCCACCACATCACCCTTTCTTTTCTTAAGAACGACCTTCCTCCTCCTCGGCTTTGGTTGATCAACCTCACCAGCACCAACAACCATCTCAACTTTTGACGTTGAACCTTCCTTATCTAGGTTCTTACTTTTCACACGTGCCCTCAAGTCTGCCGCGGATACACCATGATACTTTTCACCTAAAACCAAACAAAAACCAACTTTTCATCAACATATTTCAAATCTTAAGCACAAAACAAAACCCCAACAAGCTCACCTAAGTAATCTACCACAGCCTGCTTACTTTCCTCCCACATCAACAAATCAAACATCGAGATCAAATCCTTCCGATCAATCGCTTCGACCAGATACTCAATAATACACTCATCCCTAGGTTTGATAAACTCTGGACTGAGTATATTATTGGGCTCAAAACACCACCAAATCGGGAATCTCTCCCTTAAATGCTCGTCCACATAAAAAAGAAAGTCCTCTTTAACACTTCTCACCTTCAAATACATCTCCTTAAACTCCTTAAATGACGATTTATACAGCTTAAATATTGCAAAACTCGGCGAACTATTCAAGTTCACCCACCCACATTTCCACACACCCTTAACTTGAAAAAGTGAGAAAAATAACTCTACAGATGGCACTTCCTCCAAAAACTTCATCAGCACCTCAAACGCATGAAGAAAAGCCCACCCATTGAGATGTAGCTGAGATGGTGCGTAGTTCATCTGCCTCAAAATTCGACACTGAAATTCGCTAAATGAAAGCTTAACCTTCAACTCTTCAAGAACACAACTATACATAAAAAAATATTCAAAACCGTCACCCCTATGAAAAATCCTATCACTTTCAAAACATGGCAGTAGCTCCAGTCGAACTCCAGAACCAGCCCTAACAACCTTACTCTTATCTACTTCATCTACAGCTCCCTGATCCAAGAACAATGACACACGACTCCTAATATCATCATTCACCTAGTCATAAGACCAGTCTATCCTCTCATTCTTATCATTCTCAAACCCCATTATCAGCAAAAAACAGAAATAGAGGAACAAGCAAAGAAACTCAATGAAGAAAGAAGAAGCAGAAAAAAATACCACATACCTCTTTTACTCATTTTCTTTCCTCTGGAACCTTCACAGCCAATTTTATTCTCACAAACTCAAAAATGATTTGGAAGACACACTATTGGTATTCCAATACAGTTACCAATGAGTTACAAAAACCCTTCAGTCCCAATAACCCACTTTTCAATCACATCAACCGTCCAAGAGAGGTTTTGGAAATGACAACACACTTAATGCCATTATTACTTCTCTCTCTCTTCATTTAAAAATTGTTTACTTTTAACATTCTTTTCTTTTATTAACCTTTTTTTAATAAAACATCTTGAGTTGGGGGGCTTCAGGTCCAACCCATTTGCCGAAGCTATACTCCTACGCAATCGCCGACTTATACTTCATTTAAAGTTCAACCTACTTCATTAAAACATACTCTCAGGCTAAACTTAGGGGCTATGATCGGGACTGTCACAAGACCGGCATTATAAATCGGCATTACACACCATAACTCGGCAATTTACGTTACAACTCGGCAAAACGTTAAAACCCGGCTTAACGGAATACATCCTAAGAATCATAACGTCCGATCGAATATCATTGCCTATTGAGACCTAATAACTATTCATCAATTCAGGCGATCAACACGAATGTAACCGACTTTTTACTCCACTTATAAAGGTACGTTATTCTATCCTTAAAGGGACACATTGAATTCTCAATACTGACTTAAGTTTTGGAGTGCCTTTGCAGGTACACTCCCCCCTCCTTTGTTCTTTGCTCACGCTCCGCGTAATTGGACATCCTCTCGGAGTAAAGCTCGGACTTCCACAAAATTCAAAGATCAACACTGAAAATAACAACTCGGCGTCGACTCCGAGAGACCAAGTTCTCTCTTTAGATTTCCATAAAAAAACAATTAGAATTCAAAATTTAAGGTTTAAAACTTAAAATTTAGATTCCAGAATACAATGAGTGCTATATTGCTTTTTTTTTTAGTGTATTAGTATTATTGTTAACAAATTTTAAAAATAAATAATTATAAATATTTTTAAATATTATTAAATATATTTTAAGATTGTGTAACCAGATTTGTGTAAAAAGCTCAATTCATAGTTTTGGAGGTGCTGTCACACGCACCTTCATGTAGAAAACGTTTTGACTTAGATGATGGTGATTGGTGAATAAAACATTGGTCATATCTACGTTGCGGGCATAATTAGTTTCTAAGAAAGTGCCACTCCATTAAAATTGGGCAAAGGGTGTAAGCATGGAAAAGAGTGCAAAAAGTCAAAAATAAATTATAATGATTGACATTATAATTAAGTGGGTTGGATGAGCGATCATGGTGCCATTAATGTGTGATTGGTCTAAGTGATGTAATTATAAAATCAAATAAAATGCTCGTTAAAGATTGTCACAATGCAAGCTTAAAAAATTTAAAAGGTATCTTATAAAAATGTAGGTCAATCTTGTTGTAAGCTATGAAAATTTTGTTAGATGGTCTACTTAATATATTAAAATTGGATTTTTTTTGGAATGATAATGATACGAAGTTGGCCCTGTTACTCTATTCATGATAAAAAATAATGATTCTAATCATGATTTGATATGATAAAATCATATAATTTTAACAAAATAAATATATGATGTATAACTAATGTAAATAATAAAAAATTACCTTAATAATAACTAATTTACATATTTATTTTTTTTAATAAAGCCTATATATAGAGTTTTTTTGTGGTACATGAGCCTAGATCTGAGAGTCAACTCATTTTCTTTAAATTTATTATTCTTCTTTTACTACTTCATAGAATGTATTCTTTGTTTTTCATCGAAGTGGATCCTTTTAAGGTACAATTTATAATTTTATATAGTATTTTTTATATACTCATTTTATTATATTATTCTTTTGATAATTTAATGATTGTTCTTATTCCAACTTATTCTTTTCGTTTAATGTTCCAGTGCGATTGTCTTTTACCGCAATCGTTTACAATGCATCACAACCATGAAATACCCCATCGAGTTGTATTCACTAATTCGGGTTCTAACTACATGGATGTAAGCGTCCAAAGAAGAGGCAATAAACTCTATTTTACCGAAGGATGATTGGATCTACTCACATATTATGACCGACCTAATGGAATGTGGGTAAAATTAGTTTTCTTGGGAGAAGCTCGATTTTTTATTGAGGAATTGTTTCCACGGAACTTTGTAGGATAAGTTCAAGTTCCATCCTCTCCATACTTTCTACGTCTGTCCGGAGATCTTCGAAGTAGAGCACATAATGAGATTGAATTCCCTCAATTTAAGTTCAGTTTTGCTGAATTCGTGTCAAACTCGGATATGCAATTTCAATGATTAGTAATATATTTAAATTTTCTTATTTTAAGTTTTTCGTTATTAAAATAATTTTATAATATATTGTGATATTTTTCAGAAATTATCGGCCTTCTTTTGCATCAATGCAATGCCATTGAGGGGAATAAGGGTCAGTTTAGTTTCTCGGTGTGACAATTCTATATCTTGCCATATTGCATGGATAGCGAATGATGAAGCTTATTATTTAACAAGAGGATGGTCTGAATTTGCACGAATTCTAAATGTCCAAACTTATTATGTTTCAGTTGGTTGTCGTTAGGAGAATGACTCTAATCTATACATGTCTAAGGACTAGAAGAGATTAAATAAGTATTTTAGTTCTGGTATTTGATTAAATTCGTTTTATATTAATTTATATTTAAATTGTTGTCTCAATTTATATATTACGACTATTTTTATTGGATATGTTATTTTTAAATGTTTTAATATAAGATTTCTCTGAGCAATTATCTCCATTGAATTAATCGTAAAGGTTAATAAAAGATAATAACATAATTTTTACTTAATTGTAGCAAGTATCTCCATCAAAAATTAAACTTGCTCTATTAGAAAAAATTGTATACAGTTTACATATGAATGGGGCTGGGATTGGAGATTATATATCGATATCAAACATAAAAGATTATTGCACGCATTATGGTAAATTTGTAGATAATAATAATAATAATAATAATAATAATAATAATAATAATAATAATAATAATAATAATAATAATAATAATAATAATAATAATAATATTGTATGGACACAAGATTAATTAGTTAATAAATTGAATTTTAATTATTATGTTTTATTTTTTACTCATATTTTTATTCATTGGTTATTTTATTTTTTATATTTACAGTAAATATTGAATATAAAAAAGAAGAAAATAATATTGATTGTTATCTATTTTATTTATTTAGAGTCATAACTAAATTTGATATAATTATAACAAGTATCTATAATTAATAATAACAAGATACTATAACTTTAAGTTGTATAATATAATAAAAAAGAACGTGGTAATTTATATATGCTTCCTATAGAGCAACAATATTATATATATTTATATATCTCTTCTTTTAGTTCTTTCCTAAAAATATTGGCACATAATTAATATAGATAATATATATACTGAGCAAGTATCTCCATTGATCATAAAGGTTAATAAAAGATAATGGCATAATTTTTATCTAATTGTAGCAAGTATCTTCATTAAAAATATTGGCTAATTATTACCGTGTACAATGAGTGTGTGTATATATATATATATATAAGGAGTAATAGTGAATTGTAACAATTATTTATCATCTAGAAAATTCGTACCTTAGACATAGTTCTTTTTCTATTTATTTTTTTCATACCTAATGGCCTACGATTCTATTAACAGTATTACCTTTGGTAGATTATATAATGAAAAAGTTTGAAAAATAAAGGCAAGATCACGGACACTTGAAAAATAACTGCACGATGAATGTGGTATATAGAAAAGTTTTTGAGAGCTTATAATGAAAAGGTAACAACGAAATCTCTTAATTAAATTTATTAATTTATTAAAATTTATTACTATCAATTTAAAAAATTGACAAATTCTAGGTGCTAATAGGTAATGTATTCTTATTGTATATTTATAGCTTGAGAATATTAGAATTATCATAAAAATCCGTATTATTTTATTCTCCTAATAAATAATTTTATAATTACGTTAATCATATAATTTTGTATACTAACATTGATATAATATTGTTTCAGGTATATATTTTGCAGGCATCAAAGGATATTGTTGAGTTGTTATTTAGTGAGGGGTTAAATTATTTATTGTTTATTAGAGAACTTTTTGCATTAGAATTCTCTAATAATTTGTTATTCAGCTGATTGTTCATTTTCAGCTGATTTTGATATATTCTTACACATATAACAATTTGTTGGTAGATTTAGGTATTATTAGATTATTTATGGTCACATTCAGTATATATGTCTGATTTATTGAAAAAAACAGATTACTAAAATCGGTTAATAACTATTTTAGAGTTAATACAATTAACACTAAATTAAAAAAAGCAAACAATGCATAACTCATTACTTTTTATTAGTCAAATTATTATAATTCAAATTAATTTTAACAAAATAATTTAAAATTATAATTTTAATTTTATCACGTGCATGACACGGGTAGTTACACTTGTTTATAAATATATATGGGATA
>NC_029793.2:15002683-15007683 GCF_000816755.2 Arachis ipaensis | reverse complement strand
TTTGTTTTTAATGTTTTAAATAAAATTAATATTTTGAAAAAAAAAATTTACCCTCAAAGTGTTTAACATTTTTAAAAAAAAATTGTTATAAAATATACTTATATTTTGTGACAAACAAATAACTTGTTACAAACAATGTTTGAATTTATTGACAAATTAATTTTTTGTTACAAAACAACTGGAGTTTTTGAAACAAAAAGATATTTTGTTACAAAATTACGAAATTTTGCAACCTCTTTATTTTTTGTTACAAAATATTATAATATTTTGTAACAAAACAACAGTTCATTACAAAAACTAACATAATTTGTAACAACTTGTAATATTGTTACAAAACATTATTCTTTTGTAACAATCACTAATTATTATTACAAAAAATCATTTTTTGTAACAATTTTAAATTTGATACAAAATTTTTATTACAAATGTTCCATTTTCTTGTAGTGTAGCGGCGGAATCGGATGGAGGGAGGCAAAACATAGCGTACCGCTGTCTCAGCTAGTGTCTCAGTGCAAACTCCTCCTCATCATCATCTTCAGAGGAACCACTATCTTTTCTATCCACAACGTACTCTTCGTCGGAGTCTTCATTACCAACGTCCATGTCTTCCACTGGACTAGCAACATGAATCGGTGGTGGTGCGAAAGGTGGGTCATCCTGCATAAAGGTCGAGTGGACAAAACCACCAACACCAACATCACCAACCTCGACGGAAAGCTCCATCATTCGTTCCGCCATAATTCTTCCATGGATGTCAAACATGAGTCGTACATGCTTGTCACCCTAGAGCCGAAACAGGCGAAACCGAAAAACTTTATTACACAACAGTGTTAGTGTAAAATTCGGTTAAAATGAGAATTTTGACACTAACTTTAAAGAAATCGGTCCAAGATTGGGTCGAACGGGTCAAATCGGACCAATCGGACCCATGTTGGGCCAAGGCCCAGGCCAATAATACATAAGTGAAGGCAACAGCCTTCCTTGCAGCCAAATGAAGTTAAAACACAGCAAGGAAAAGGGGGAAACAAGAAACCTTGTTCCAAAATCAATTCAATCTTCCATTGATCATAACTTTTGATTCGAAACTCCGATTGATGCACTGTTTGTAGCCACGCGATCGCGGCGTTGAGCTTTACAAAATATACACAAATATTCTTGAGGTAAGCTACAATTTTCTCTTTGAATTCACTGCCCTTAATTTCAAAAATTTAGTGGGTAAAGTGTTGAGATTTTTGAGTTTGGATGTTATAGGCTCAAATTAACTTGAAGGGAAGGCTTATTCTTGCCTCCTTGGTCTTTGGATAAGGTAAGAGACCTCAAACCCTAGTAAAATTCTGAGTTTAGGTATTGGGTATTGAGTTATTGTGTTTGGGTATGATAATTGTGGTTTAGGAAGTGTGTATGTACATATTGAAGCTTGATTGATATCTTAGAAAGCTTGGAAAGGAGCTTTGTGCTTGGAAATCTGATTTTTGGAAGCCTTGAGACCTTGAAATTTGAATTTGAGGGTGTTCCGGGTGGAACGAGAATCGGCCAAGGTACGGTTTCATTTTCTTGTATCTAAAATGTAATGTGGTTGTGAAAACTTAGGCTAGTGACCTTAGGATAGGATTTTGGAATATTGATGTAGTTGTTGAATGAATTGGATTGAATTCAATATATATAAATATTGGTTGAATGATTGTGAGTGGTGATGATTGTTGACAAAGTATGTGAAGTGTATGTGAAATGGATTGATATGTTTAATTGATGATAAGGTTGAAGCTCTTGTTGATGAGTATGAAGTTGTATGTGATAATTGATATATATTGATTGATAGGATTGAGCATTGATTGGAAATTGAAAATGTGTAATGTTGATTAAACATTGAATTGTTGAATTGAGTTTGGCTAAAGTGGAAGAATTGGTGGGTTGATGATTGAATGAGAATTTGAAAATGCTTGATGTTGGAAAGGTTGAGTTTTGGTTGGTTTTAAATGAAATTGGAAGTGTATGTTTTAGAAATGGGGAGTTTATGAGTTTTGGTAAAAATAAAATTTTGATAAACTTTAACGGATCATATCTTGAGCTATTGTTTTTTGAATTTGATGAAATGAAAGATAATTTCATAAGATTTAAAATGGTTTAAATTTGGTGAAAATCCAAATTTTGTGGAAGGAGATATGATTGTTGAAAGTTTGGGCCTGAAATCTAAATTCTGCAAACTCTGCAGAATTTGTGATTTCTGGTTTGTGTGCGCACACTCAGTCTTGTGCGCACGCACACCCCATGGATTTTTGGACTTGTGCACATGCACATCCTTGTGTATACGCACACACGGGGAAAGGGCTACCAATGGGAGCGCTAGCACGCCCTGTGCACGCACACAAACAATAAGGTTTTGCAAGTTGTGTGTACGCACAGCCCTGTGCGTATGCACATGTTGGGAATGACATTCTGTTGGTGGCGCTAGCACACCTTGTGCGTGCACTCAACAATGGAGATTTCACTTTCTGTGCGTATGCACAAGCCTGTGCGCACGCACACTTTTTAAAAATACTTCTGGGCGTGCGCACGCACACGGCCCTGTTCTTTTCTAAACCTTTTGTTTTCAAGTCTTTCACATTTCCAACAAGCCTGTAACCTTCCGAGATGTTGTTTCACGCTTATAAACCCCCAATTTCATCCTTTAAATCTTATATTAATGTAGAATACCTAGTGATTGAGAGGAAGTTAGGGAAGAGGGTAACTTGTGGATGAAGAAAGGAGATATTATGATGAGTTATGATTAATGACAATGATATGAGTTGTTGAGGAGGATGGTGGAGTGCTGAGTATGATATGAGCCAAAAAGGGCTGAATGTGTTATGAGCCGAATGGCTGTGTGTGATGATGGTTTAAGGCTAGTAATGAATTATAATCTGTAAGCCGGATGGCTGAGATGAATGTTAATGTATGGTTGTGATTGAATGCATATATGCTGAATTGTTGATTATTATGATTATTGCACTCCACCTATCTGAGATATGAGTTTTCCTGGGTAAAAGTAGTGGCTAGCCACCACGTGCTCCAGGTGGAGACTCGATACTCTGCTGACCGTATGTCGTAAGTGTGGCCGGACATTGTGAATGTTTCGGATGAGCTCGCCCCCATGAATATACACCAGTGAGGGTGTTGGATGTGAATTATGATTTATCTTGTGAATAACTCGAGTGGGGGATGCACGACAGAGGGACAGTCCAATGGTTAGCTACCAGGACTTGTCGGATTGGCTTTATAACCGACAGATGAGACTTATCAGCCACTAGGACAGGCATGCATCATATGCATTATATGTGAATTGTTTGGAATGCCTAATTCATTGCATCATTACTTGCTAATTGCCTTACTTACTTTCTACTTGTGCATTTCTTTGCTTGATATAATTATGCTTACATATTGAATCACTCTTGGTGGTTGGGAGGTTCGAAGGACTTGGAAAGGGGATATTTAGTTAGATTGAAGATCCTTAAGTTAGTTGTCTACTTTTACATTTCTCGTGGTTTAGTATATTTATACGTTTTGATTATAATTGGGAGTTCTAGGATTGCCTTCGCCTTTTCCAAGACATTACATGTTAGATATTTGGGCACTGTTACCATGCTGAGAACCTCCAGTTCTCACCCATGCGGATTTTGTGGTTTTCAGTTGCAGGACGTGAGGCTTCTCGCTGAGGCATGCTGGAGACTTCTATTTTGGTGAAAATCCTTAGCTCTCGGGATTTTATTTTGGTTATATGTACTTGTTTAGATACTTATATTCTCCATTGTATATATATATTTTGTATTAACTCCTCTTAGAGGTTAATTTTTGGAGAAACGGGTTTTTGTATTTTGTCTTTTGGGTTTATTTTGGGTAGTTCCTTATATATGTATGTATACTCTTATATGCTCGGACCGGTTATCTTCGCAAACCGAGTCCTGAGCCTTGATATCTGTATTGTTGGCTCTCTTTTGTATATCTTCCCGTGTGAGCTTATCCTATATCTGTTTCGTTTACGTTATCGATCGGAGTGTGCGCTTTTCGATTTACCAGTTTTGATTTATCTCTTTTTCTTCAAAGGCTCCTAGTTATAAACCTTTTCATACTACTATATGTACTAAATTTTATTTCTAGAGGTCGTAATACCTCACCACCTCTATTTTATGACTTAAACATAAGACTCTGTGTAGTAGGGTGTTACAGTTAACAACCTATACCTACTCTTTCGATCTTTTTTCTCCCTAAACTACTAAAGTTGCTCAATATCAAACTCTTCAACTCGGACAACGAGCTTACGCGCCAAATGCGCAATAGTAACGGCTTCTCACACTCAAATATCACCACATTGTCACTGTTTCTCATACGACAATTGGGATACAACAAACAACTATATATCCGCCACTACTGGACATTTTTGCTTATTTTTGGAAGAAAAACGGAGGAGAAGGAGATATAAAATATAAGTGGAGAATGCTAAGGATTACACATCCTTTTATAGCTGTTGGAAATTTGTCTTACTGTATCTCGTTTACATTATAAACGTTATAATATAACACGTATCTAAATAAAATAGTTATTTAATTTATTTAAATAAAAAATCTCCAAGATAATAAGCACTTTGCTTTTTTAACCAATGGTCTTGAGTTTAAGTTTTAACCATAAATATTTTTTCTTTAAATATAAAAAAAGGATTTAAAGAAAAAAATAGTTGGAGACTATGAAAGAAAATTCCTTAATCCCTATATATATATGATAAATTATTATCCGTATTTGTTTAATTATTTTTTATATTTTAAATAAAAGATGTAGTTTATTTAAGTTAAAAAATAAATTGGTTTTACATGACCTTTATACCAAGCATACAAAAGCCAATAAAACTTTAGAGAAATGTTGTACAGTGAACAAATTCTTTTTTAATTAAATTTAACTAAATTTTTTTTTTGGTTGGATAAACTGATCATTCAACCAATTTAAATTGATTTTTTTTTCTTTTTATACGT
>NC_029793.2:14999246-15002446 GCF_000816755.2 Arachis ipaensis | reverse complement strand
ATCAACTTAATTAATTGAATTTAATTACTAAAATAATTTGATCATATAACATCATCGAAAATTTTATGATGATATAGTTTAAGATTTATTTCTAAATTCTAAATTATAAACAATTGTTATATTTTGTTAAAAGAAAAATGAAATATGATCCTTAAGAAGTTAATTTTACATTCGAATTTTTTTTTCTAACAAAGTAAATAATAGAGATAAAAATAAAAGTATATATTTTATAAAGAGAAGGAATAAGAGTAGAACTAAATTATGTTGAAAAAAGAAAACAACATGTTTTCTAAATTTTGTCATATCATTAAAATTTATTTATTTTAAAATTAGTGTTTTATTTTTATATCGACAGAGAAGAAAAGAGTTAGAATTTAGGATTCTCAAAATTAATATATATAATAAGAGTATTTTAGTCATTTTATATAATAGGGATATTGTAGTCATTTTTTATAAAAAATATTAATTTAGACCGATTCAAAATTTGATTTACTATTTTTCGATCAAATTAATTTATCTGACCTAATTTTGACAAAAATAACACAATTTAAGTAATTATATGTGTTAAATTTTAATTATTAAAAAATATCTTTAAAAAAAGATATTTTATACATCTTTATGGAAGTATCCCCTGATTCTAAAGCTAAGCATGATTGTTTTAGAAAAAAAAGAACAGTATGCATCATGGTTTAGAAAGAATCTCTGTATCAATTATATCTATATCTGCCTTTAAAAGAATTGAGTTTTTTGATCCATTAATTTTATAGAATTATCAACTAACTACTTCATGATATTAGTATTTGTTAATACCATCATCCCATTTAAGATATAACTATTATTAAACTACTCTTTCATCTGGTCTATGATAATAATAAAAGAATTTTGTGATTCACAAATTCAACTTAATAAAATATATAAATTTAATTACAATTTTAATATTTATCATCTTTATCTTATTTTTATGTTACATTTTTATTTTTATTTTTAACTTTCATAAGTAATATTATATATATAATTTTACTTTTATAATTCAATCAATTAAAAAATATATAACAAAACATTTTTTATCTTTACGTACTTTTTATTATTCTTTTGGATTCACAGTTTCATATTGATCATCATGCATTACCAAATACCAATGGACCAATTTGGCATGGGTGATTACTACATCGACCAGAAAGTCTACGTGAATCACGACGAGGGAAACGACAGGAAGAAGAGGATGATTATACTTTTAAAAATGGAAAAGTATAGGGTACCAACATAATATCTGCCAACTTATTGTTAATAATAATTAATTATTATATTTTAAACACATATATAAAGAGACACATCTAAAAATTATATTTATAAAGGCACTTTTATTAAACACAGCTATAAAAAAATATTTTTATTAGACACATCACAAAGACACTTCTATTAAATACAATCATAAATAAGAGTTGGCAGAAGTTGACAGAAATGCTGTTGGTAACGTAGCGGAACCGTTTAAAAATTATTTTCTTCCATTGAAAAGTCAAATTTAAAATCAGGCAATAAGATTATCATGCCCCCTTCAGCACTTAATAAACTTTTGTATGCTGGAGCGGAATACTTATGTTAATTGAAATGAGACATCTTTTTAATGGAAACTTTTTTTTACTGCGGGGTCCTAGAATTCACAGCTGAAGAGGGGAAAATTTTTGTACCGAGTTGGATGATAAAAAATATACAGCTCTGAAAGATGGAGATCTTGTGCTTCTGAAAAGCATCACACGTGCAAAAGGAACATACTTCAAGTTGCAGCCTCACACAAAGGATTTCATGGATCTCTCAAATATAAAAACAATGCTAATGGAGATTAATCTGAGGGGCTTCTCATGTGTAACAACTGGTGACACAATAATGATTCCATACAACAACAAAGAGTACTACATTGTTGTGATTGAAACTAAGCCATTTCATGCTATCAGTCTCATGGAAACAGACTGTAAAGTTGATTTTGTCCCTACCTCTTGATTATAAAAAAGAATTTAAGAAACAGTTGCCATCTACTTCATCTGGCAAAAAACAATAGCAAGAAGCTAATGACACTGACATTCTAACAAAGATTGGAGAGTTTGTACCATTCTCTGATTCTGCAAGGCGTTTAGATAGTAAGCCATCCACACCATCAGATAAACAAGCTTCTTCTTCCTCTTGTATGGCAAAACAGCAAGGTGACGACAATGAAGATAAGAGTTCTGATTCCAAGTCTTCATCGAATAATGTTTCATCTACAACTTCTGGGAAGCTTTTCTTTGGGTCAAGACTACATAAGGCCTCTCAGAAATCCACTAATCAAGAGTCACACCACAAGGCAGAAACAACCCAGAAGCCACAAGAACCAAAATTCCAAGCTTTCACAGGAAAAAAGTATTTACTAAGAAATTAGGCCTTTTTTCTTTGTCTTTTTTGAGTTTAATTTTAATTTACTGTGTAGTCCAATGATTTTTTTTTACAAAGTATAGGTAAATAATAAAATACTAAATAATGTGAATATTGGATATATTGGATGTTCATTTTATTAGATGTGCGGATGATTATTCTAATATTAATTTTAATTTACCGTGTAGTCCAATGATTTTTTTTGGAAAAGTATTAAGTAAACAATAAAAATACTAAACAATGTGAACAATGGATATATCGGATGTTCATTTTACAATGGATATATCTCCTTTTATATTTTTGTCGTCGGCTCTACCGCACGCATCTCCTTCTGCGTCACCACGTTAGAACGCGTCTTCCTCAATAATTTCATGGAATTATCAGAACTTATCCAATCTGTAGATGATTGACTTCTTCCATCCGCCAGCTTGTGCGCATATTAAACTACTCTTCCACCATAGTTCATGATAACAATAAAGAAATTTCGTGGCCCACAAACTCAGCCTAAACATAATACATTACAATTTTAGTCTTTATTATTTTATCTTATCTTATCTTTATCTTATATTTATTTGTTCTTATTTTATCTTTATTTACTTTTATCTTTTATAGGCCAATCCTCTATATATATATATAGTTTTACCTTCATAATTTACCATCTGAATTATTGCAGAAAAAAACACTACAAATTTCAAATTTGTGTGTCTCATTTAAATTAGTTTAATAGTTTTAATTAATATTTAATAAATTTTTTGTGTTAGGCCGGTTACTGAAATTTTTGGATTGGAATTGGA
>NC_029793.2:14989943-14999193 GCF_000816755.2 Arachis ipaensis | reverse complement strand
TGTGTAACAAAAAATACTATTGCTTTAAAATCTTGTTTGGTAAATTTTTTTAATAAAATTATTTTTTTTTTCTTCGTGCATAAATTTAATGTAATAGTGGAGAAAAAAAATTAAAAAATGATAATCATAGTTCCTTTGATATAAAAATATATATTAGCACTTAATTAAGAAAAACTGTAATAAGAAAACTCTTAAGTTTTGTGACCTGCTAGGGTTTATTTGTGCTCTACTAGGGTTAGTTTTCACAAAAGTGACTGTGTGAGATTTCAAATTCTAATTGTGATATTGATTGTAACTAGGGCATTCAATCACTTGATTGCATCCTGACAACAATAAGTGCTACTAGAGAGACGGAAGAACCAAATCATAATGAAGGAGAGGAAGAAAAAACTGTCTTCCTGGAAGATGAGGACGTGAGAAAGGGAATAAAGGGATGTGCTAGGAGTGTGATTGGGAGATTAATGGCTGATAGGAGTTTCGGCATTGGTACGGTAGAGGCGACGTTCAAGGCAATATGGAATCATCCGGAAGGATTAAGAATTAAAGCACACGGAGAAAACATATATCAGTTCTTCTTTGCTAAAGAAGCGGATGTTATAAGGGTAGAAAGAGGTTCTCCATAGTTGTTTAAGCAATACATGATTCATCTTAAAAGATGGACACCAGAGATGCTTATTGAAGAAGAGGATTATTCGTTAATACCGACTTGGATCCAAATGTGGGGGATGCCAGAATATTGTAAAACAATGGAGGCAGCCAGGAAAATTGGAGGAAGACTGGGAGAAATATTGGAGGTTGACACCTTTAGCATGAGATGCAGAGAGGATTGCATAATGACGGAGGAAAAATGTCGGTAAAGAATTTCACAAAAATATCGCGTTGTAAGTATAGTTCTAAACCGACAGTTAAACCTCAATCAACGTTTAGATTGTTTGTCACTTAAGCAAACCCAATAAAATTAACCGAATTATTTAAACCTTGGGTCGTCTCTCAATGAATTGCAGGAAAGTGTAGTTTATTATTGGTTATGAAAAAGCATATTTTTTGGTTTTGTAATAAGAGACAAGAAAGTAGAATGACGAGAAAATAAATTAAGAACTAAGAAAGCTCTTAGCAAGGAAAGAGAATTAGAAGTCTTATCATCATTATCATCATCAATTGTGATGGTAAATGTGAATTGCCTTCACTTAGTTAACCTCTAACCAATGAAAGAAAGTCAAGTGCATACAATCAACTTAAGTTCACAAGTCCTAGTCAACTTATAGTGGGAGACTAGCTTTGGTAAAGTTCAAGCTAACCGGCAATCTTCAATCACCAATCAACAAAAGACTATTGATAACTCGAGTCTCTAAATAATCAATTCAAGTCAAGAACATAAAAATCTAAATTAAAATCTACCCAAGCATTTTATCAAACACTTGGAAGGCACAAAATAAAAGCATAGAAAAGTAATAAGAGAATGTAAAATCTAAGACTAACAATTGCAAGGAATCAATAATAACAAATGAAGAAAGAAGCAATAAACATGAAATACTTCAAATTGCATTAAAAGAAAATTGAATCTAACATGAAGAGTTCATAAACTAAATTCGGAAAATAAAGAAATCAACAAGAGAAGATAAACTAAGATGCTAGAATAATAGAATGTAGAAGAGAAACTAAATTAAAGCAAGGTGAAAATCTGAATTTGAGAGGAAATAAAAATAAAAGAAACCCTAAAGCCTAGAGAGATGAGAGAGCCTCTCTCTCTAGAAACCTACATCTAAAACCTAAAATGTGAATGAATGAAAAGTGAATGAATGATAACCCGATTCCTTCCACTCTGCAGCCTCTAATCTTCATTTTGGGCTTGAATTTGGGCCAAAAACAGCCCAGAAATCGCCCCCAGCGTTTTTTCATAACTGAGGCACGTGACACTTGTCACGCGTATGCGTCAGCCACGCGTATGCGTTGCTGGATTTTTCACTGGCCACGTGTAGGCATCGGCCACGCGTAGGCGTCAGCCATGCGTGCACGTCATTTGTCTGCTGCACCAGTCACGCGTACGCGTAGTCCACGCTGTGCGTCAAGGCCAGCTTCTCAAAACTTCAATTTCTTGTGTTCCTTCCACTTTTGCATGCTTCCTTTCCATCCTCTAAGCCATTCCTGCCCTATAAACTCTGAAAACACTTAACAAACATATCACAGTATCAAATGGTAATAAGAGAGGATTAAAATTAGCAAATTTAAGGTCAAAGAAACATGTTTTCAATCATAGCACAAAATTAGGAAGAAAACATAAAAACATGCAATTTATATGGATAAGTGTGAGAATAGTTGACAAAATCCACTCAATTCAGTACAAAATAAACTATAAAATAGTGGCTCATCACATAATGAAGGTAAGAGTTAACCTAAATGTCACCAAAATCCTTAAGCAATCCATTAAAATAGCCAGCCCCGACAAGACAGTCTTTGAGATCCAATTGAAATATGAAAAACTAGGAACTTATTGCTGTTACTGTGGTTACATCGGTCATGAACTAAAAAATTGCAATATTTTTCTAGAACAGAATTTGGATACTCAAGGAAAGGAGGAAAGGTAGAGTAGAGAGTTGAAAGCGGATCATTTAGGATGGAGAGTGGAGGGATCAAAGGAGAATGTTAACCCTGATAAAGGAAGGCAAGATACAAACACAAACTACACAAACAAAAAACCCAAGTACCTACAATCAAGAAAACCAGAATACACAACTTCAACACCTACCCCTGCAAAACTATAACACACTAAGCCAAACCCTATTACCACAAAATTACAGCACAAAAAGACAACCAACTATTATGCTAGAAATCCCTAAACCTGAACCCAATCACCTAAACCTAATTAATATTGCACCTATAGAAGGGAGGAAGGAGTCGGATGCTGGAAAAAGCTTAATTGTGTTTCAAATGGGAAATACTGGAGGTAAAGGGAGCAGTAACAAACGACAGAAATTGAAGCACTTGGCTAAAAAAGTATGGTTGAATGAAAATAATTGTAAAATTCTTAGAGCCAAAAGGATTACGGTCGAGCTAGAAGAAGAACCTGAGGTGGAAGAATATGAGGGAGATAAAGTGATGGCAGAGTACTGGGGTGAAGGTGCCAACCCAATTATGGCACCCACAAAAATATGAAGATGATGATGTGAAATTGTCAGGGTTTGGAAAAACTCCTGAAAATTCACAAGATAAAAGGGATTAGAAAATTCCATTCCCCCGAGGTGGTGTTCTTGTGTGAGACCAAACATTAATCCTCGTTCATCTCTAATCAATTACAGCAGTGCGGGTTTAATAACTGTTTTTGTGTCGATCCAATAGGCACAGCGGGAGGCCTTGCTGTGGCCTGGAGGGAAGGAGTGGATGTGAAGATTAAGAAGAGTGCTAATTTTTATGTGATTTTTTCTATGGAAGACCAGCAGCGTCAAATCATATGGGAGGTGGTAGGAACTCATTTGCACAATGTGGAAGCAACTCGGGAACAACAGTATGAGGTGCTGTTTGGCAAAATAAATCATCTGGGAGAGAGACACATGGTTATAGGAGATTTCAATGCTATTTTAGCATCACATGAGAAACAAGGAGGACGAGAGAAATTGCCCCAATCAATGCAGAATTTTCAAGACTTTGTAAGTAGGGGGAGACTGATTGATATGGGATATAGAGGAGAAAAATTTACATGGTGGAATCGCAATTGTCAAGATTGTGCAATACGGGAAAGATTAGATCGAGCTTTCCTCTCTACAACTTTAAGAGTTGAATACCCGATGGTAGTGATTCAACATTTGGAAGACACTGGATCCGACCATAGACCTTTGCTTTTTTGTGACAATGCCACTACTACAAAGAGCAAAAGGAGGTTCTGATTTCAAGAGAGGTGGTGTGGAGAAGAAAGGGTGGATCAAATTGTGGTTGAAACTTGGAATACCGTGATTAATGGCTCCCCAATATTTCGTTTGTTTCAAAAATTGAAGCTCTGTAGAATAGAAATTGTCAGATGGTAGGCAGCGGGTGATAGAAATTCTAGAAAAGCTAATGAACAAATTAAAGGTAGGTTGGCAATCCTAAAGAAGAACCCAGAAGAAGCATGTAAGGTGGAGATGCTACAGTTAGAAGATGAGCTGACCAATGCCTATTTAATGGAAGAACGCTTTTGGAAGAAAAAATCTAGAGTTAATTGGTTGAAATGGAGGGATCAAAATACCATATTTTTCCACGTAAAAAAATCAGGCCAAAAATAGGAGGAATAAGATTTGGAGGATGGAAGATGAAAATGGATAATGATGCACAACTCCCACAGCTATATGAGAGAAGGCTGAACGGTTTTTTAAAAATTTATTCACCACAGGTGCCCAGCAGGATCCAACGGAGGTTCTAGAAGGTGTTCGGAGGAAGATTTCATCTGAAAATAATCGGAACCATACAAAACCGGTTAGTGAAGAAGAGATTAAGCGAGCTGTATTTTCTATTAATCCAGCGGCAGCCCCGGGGGATGATGGCTTCATAGCAAAGTTTTTCCACTACTATTGGGATATAATCAGATCAAATGTTTGTAGAGCAGTAAAAAGTTTCTTTGGTGGCAACAGAATATTAAAGAGCTTCAACCATACTCAAATTTGTCTAATCCCTAAAATTCCAAATGCTGACAACATGAACCAGATCATACCAATCAGTCTTAGCACAGTTTTTTACAAAATCATATCTAAGGTATTGGTTCACAGACTTCAGTCTTTAATGAATAGAATTATTAGTGAAAATCAAAGTGCCTTCATTCATGGTAGACTCATTAGTGATAACATTTTAGTAGCTCATGCGTGCATGCATTTTTTAAAAAATAAGGCTTATGGAGGATGTGATATGACATTGAAAATAGACATGAGTAAAGCTTATGATCGGGTGGAATGGAGATTTGTATGGAGCATGATGGAAAAACTTGGCTTTTGAGAAAGGTGGATAGAGTGGATGAAGGAATGTGTCACTACGATCACTTATTCTGTTATTGTGGATAATACACCAATAGGTTTCTTTAAACCTAGTAAAGGGCTCTATCAAGGAGATCCCCTCTCTCATTATCTTTTCCTTCTATGTGCAGAAGGTCTATCCTATCTGCTCCACAAGGGAGAACAGAATAACCTATTTCAGGGACTTCGGTTGAATAGTAGGTGTCCTACCATTCATCATCTATTATTTGCAGACGATTCATTGTTGTTCTACAAAGCTACTCCACAAAATTGTTCTAACCTACTCGAAATACTTCAGGAATACGGTTCAATCAGTGGCCAGGCCATTAATCTTCGTAAGTCAGCAGTATTTTTCAGCAAAAACACTCCTCAACACATTAAGACAGAACTAGCAGGATCAATTAGTGTACCTAATGTCAGAGCACAGGATTGATACTTGAGATTGCCATCTATAATTAATATATCGAAGCGAGAAACTTTTGCCTATGTAAAAGATAAAGTGACAAAGAAGCTGAATCATTGGAAAAGATCTTTACTTTCTACTAGTGGAAGAGAAATTTTAATTAAGGCAGTTAGAACAGCTATTCCAATCTATACTCTCAGCTGTTTTAAGCTGCCTGAGAGTTTGCTAAATGAATTACACAAGTTAATGATTCAATCCTGGTGGGGACAAAGAAACAACGAGAAGAAGATGCAATGGATTAGTTGGGACACTATGAGTAGAGAAAAGGCTGATGGTGGAATGGGATTTAAAAACATAAGGGCTTTTAATATGGCTATGCTTGCAAAACAGGGATGGAGACTAATTAGCAAATCGCATTTTTTATTTCATAAAATATTTAAAAATGAATATTTTAGACTAACCTCCTTTCTAGATGCAAAACCATGCCATAATCCTTCATGGGCATAGCAAAGTCTATTGGAGGGTAGAAGGATACTGGAGGTGGGGGCAAAATGGAAGGTCTCATCTCAAGGACTAGTCAGGATCAAAGAAGATCCTTAGTTTGGTTCACATCCACCTTTTCATCTGGGCAAGTCGGAATGCGAAGATGGGAATATTGTGTGGCTAAGAAACTTTTTGATGCCTCTGGAGGATGGAATCAACAAGCTCTGGATGTTAATTTCTGCTCTGCAATAGCTTAACAGATTAAGAAAATGGATATTGAACAGACTCTATTATATGGACCAAATACATCTCAGGCTATTATATTGTGAAATTCGATTATTCTATAGCCTATCAATTTTTTCACGAACCACTAACACAGATGCACCCGAGATTAAAAAAAAGGACTATGAAAACACATTTGGGGATTAAGATGTGCACCAAAGATCAGAACTTTTATTTGGAAGATGATACATCAGGAATTAGCAGTCAAAGAAAGACTTTACCAACGCCTTTTCCAAGTCAGCGAACTCTGCCCTAAATGCTATGTCACGACAAAAACTACCCTCCACACGTTGCTCTTTTACCCAGAAATCCAGGAGGTGTGGAATAAGTCGCCGATAGCAAGTGTAATCCCAAGACAACAGAATCTGGAACCATGGCAGTGGTGGTTCACTTTAATTGAGAATGGCAGTAAAATTGGAGAAGCAAAGAAAAGAATGGCACAAATAGCATACTTACTCTGGTGCGTATGGCTAGCGAGAAATTCGTTGATTTTTGAAGGAAAGAGGATTGAGGTTGGAGATATTCTGTTCCAAGCACTTACATATATGAAGAAGAGTATTTTCACCATGGAAGGCACAACACTTATGCAGAACGAAGATAAGATGAATTAGGGATCCTGTCTAATTCTATTCTCTTTTTTTTATTTGTTTTCTTTTTTCTCCATATAAGTCAGTTTGGGAGACCTCTAATTTTATTACCTTTTACATCTTTATGCATTACTAAGTAGGACAAGTTGTAATTTTCTTTTAATTTGCAATATACCATCTTAATGTCTTTGAAAAAAAATTGTAATAAGTCATGTAAAAGAGACCATAAATATTATTTTATGACTATTTTCACTATCTTTTAATTTTTTTTACTATCACATTAAATTTTTACGTAACAAAAAATATTTTAAAGCGATAGTATAATAATATTTTGTAAATATTCATAATTACAATATAAAATAAGAATAGTAAAAATATTATATAATAAAATTTTATTTAACAAAACCAATACAAATAATAATTTTTAAACAAAGAAAAGTTTTATATTGATACAAAATGTATGACCTCAAGCTGAAGTCTAGAATTTAACTAATGTTATGACCTAACATAAAAAAAATTTATTAACACTAATCAAATTCATTTATCTAATTTAAAGGAGGTAAAAACAGTAAAATGATTAAATCAATATATTGGGAGTTAGAGGTTTTATTATAATAGATAAGAATTATTCAGTCATACCAAAAGGAACCTATCCTTGACAACTTACATTAGAGCGATAAAAATTGAATCACTCAATCTTCTTTATACAATATGCGAAGTAAATTACTCACCTCACTTAATTACACTAAAAATGTGCATAAAGCACTTAGAAAAATTTTATTCATCAAAAGTTAGGTAAATTGTCTCACTAAAGGTGTTTAAATAGACTCCTAACAAACTAACTAAAAGATGAGATAAGATAACTAATTTAAATTAGATGTGATCTTATTGGATTAGATCAAATTTTATTTAAATTTTAAAATTCTAAAGAGATGATAACTAATTTAAATCAGATTTGATCTTATTAGATTAGATCAGATTTGATTTAAAATCCTTAAAAATACTACTAAGCAAATCAGAAGTAATTCAAATCTTCCAACAAATCCTAACAGCAAAACACATTAAAAATAAATTACTAAAAATTCGAAAATTAATAAAAATTATGTCTCCCATTGAATTTGAAAAGTTTTATTGAGTTTCTTGTTGTCCTGCCTTAGCTCAATGGGCCTTATGAATCGTTGTCCTTTCGTCACCACTGTTATTGAGACGAACTCTTATCTTCTTGATGTAAGACTGTCATAGCATAATTCTTCTAGTACTCCGATCTTTGAATAGGACAAGATTATAATTTCTCCCCTTAACTCTAAGATGACAAAAATAACTTCTTGATCAGGTATCAAATATTTTCCACGTGCATCCTGTGTTTTTGCTGCAAGTGGGCTCATCAATAATAATTTTTTTATCAATATAGATCTCATTATTATAGACAAAATTTAATCTCATTTTAACACCTCAAATATATATACAGAGAAATTTTAGGCAATTTATACGGTAGCATTGGTCTTAATGTTAATATCAAAGATATAATCATTAATGTTAATTTTTAATGCAATTCAACTCTTTGGCAATAATCTTGATCTTGAGTGTTTTAGGCATGAATGTGTTTCAGTGAAGGAATATAGACAGAGGAGAAAAAGGAAATGATCTATTATGATTCCCAAGTAATCTTCTATTACATCCAATGAAACATTTTGATTGTTAGTGGAATGAATTTTTTTTTAAATTTTGGCGATAAAATACACTTAAAAAAAATATAAGGACTCAATTAAAAAAAATTAATGCAAAGATTAATTAAAAAAAAAATATAGAGATTTAATTAAAAATTTTGTAAAATTATAGAGACTAATAGAGTAATTAAACTTAAAAAAAATCAAAATCTTAGAAAAAAAATTCATGCATTCATAAGAAGATGCATGATAATCAAAATAAAACAACTCGAGTGGATTGATAAAAAAATTACACAGTTAATTAAAAGATGTTAGAATTTTTATTTTGTTTGTAGTCTAATTTATTAATATAAAAATTAGTTTAAGTAGTATTGTAATTATTAATTAATTTTATTGGTAATTGATTTATTCTTTTATAAAAAAAATTATTGTTCATGAAAATTTATAAAATTTGAATTTTTAATTCTAATCATCACAATAAATAAACACAATTTGATTTTATCTGACTTGATGATTTAAGAATTGAAAATTCTAAATTAAATTAAAGAATATAATAACGACTAGTCACAAAAAAAAAAGAATATAATAACGACTGATATCTAACTGAAGAAAGCAAAATGTGATGATAGAGAAGATAATGGAATGAGAATATCTATGGGGTTTTCATTGAGATTTACATGAATGTTGCGTGAGTGTTGTTACCTACTTTGTAGAGTGAAATGGGATAGAGGTGTTTGGGTTGTTATATTTGGTAGGTGACACATTTGTTTAGTCATTAGTAGTTGATTTTGTATTGTATTTATATAGTGATTAATTTGATATATATATATATATATATATATATATATATAT
>NC_029793.2:14986416-14989862 GCF_000816755.2 Arachis ipaensis | reverse complement strand
AGAAATAAATAATTATAAATATTTCTAAATATTATTAAATATATTTTAAGATTGTGTAACCAGATTTGTGTAAAAAGCTCAATTCATAGTTTTGGAGACACCTTCATGTAGAAAACGTTTTGACTTGGATGATGGTGATTGGTGAATAAAACATTGGCCATATCTACGTTGTGGGCATAATTAGTTTCTAAGAAAGTGCCACTCCTTTAAAATTGGGAAGGGTGTAAGCATGCAAAAGAGTGCAAAGAGTCAAAAATAAATTATAATGATTGACATTATAATTAAGTGGGTCGGATGAGCGATCATGGTGCCATTAATGTGTGATTGGTCTAAGTGATGTAATTATAAAATCAAATAAAATGCTCTTTAAAGATCGTCACAATGCAAGCATAAAAAATTTATAAGGTATCTTATAAAAATGTGGATCAATCTTGTTGTAAGCTATGAAAATTTTGCTAGATGATTTATATATATATATATATATATGTTTTTTGCATTGCGACAACAAGTGATTTTTCATGTTACTAGTGCCATTTTTATGTGTATCACATGCATAACTAGCCCCACACCAATTACATTTAGCTCTAGGATACTGTGGATTACTAGTTTCATCTTTAGTAAAGTGATCCCATGTCCAAGACCTAGGTCTAAAAGGTTTTCTCTTACCTTCGTCGGTCTCAGTTTCAGCAGAGTCATCAACGGGAGCTTCTTCAACAGCCCGCCTTTTCGCTCGGCCTCTACTAACAAGCTTCCTTGTGTTTCGTTGAGGAGCTGGCACAGGAGGCAAAGCAGTCGGAGATCTGATGCTTGTTGATTCATTTGGAATAGGAACTGGAGGCAATCCAGTGTCGCCCATATTCTCACTTGAACTGACGTCAAACTACATAAACAAGCAATAACCATTAACCAGCAATAAACAAGAAATAAACAAAAACAGAACAAAACTTGATAATCTGAACAAGCAATGAACAATTAAACCAGCAATAAACAAGCAATAACCAGCAATATTCAAGTAATAACCAGCAATAAACAAAACAGAACAAAACTTAATAATGTGAACAAGCAACGAACAAATTGAACTTGGCAAATTAAACACTAAACAGAACAAAACTTGATAATCTCAAATTAAACCAGCAATGAACCAAACAAGCAATGAACAAGCAATAAACCATTATACCAACAAATTGAACTTGGCAATAAACAGCAATAAACCAAACAATAAACAAGCAATGAACCAGCAATAAACCAGCAATAAACCAAACAGAACAAAACTTCATAATGTGAACAAGCAATGAACAAATTGAACTTGGCAAATTAAACACTAAACAGCAATACCATTATACCAACAAATTGAACACTCTGACTTGGCAAAAACAATATGAAACATACATGAAATGGTAAACATTACTTATAAACTAGCAATGAACCAACCAGCAATAAACCAAACAGAACAAAACTTCATAATGTGAACAAGCAATGAACAAATTGAACTTGGCAAATTAAACACTAAACACTAAAACCATTATACCAACAAATTGAATACTCTGACTTGGCAAAAACAATATGAAACATACATGAAATGGTAAACATTACTTATAAACTATTTTTCAGGTTAAATTATGTTAATGATTAATTGATTATATTAAAATTGAACTAGATCCCTAACATCATTTTTCAGGTTAAATCTATTCAATTCTATCAATCTTTATATTAAAATTGAACTCCTAGATCCTAACGTACAAAAAAAGATGATTAAACTAAAGTATAAAATTTTGAAAGAATCTATTGTCGAGATTCAAAACATGGGATCCGAGGCAACAATAACCCTAACCTGAACAAACTGAACATTGAACAATAACCAGCAAGCAGCAATACCAACAAGGGAACAATGCATCAGTAAGGTTTACCTGAATAGATTGCTCGGGCTCCATATGCACTTGAATCGGTGGCTGGGTGGGAGACTTTCTGGGTGGAGGAGGCGAGGTCGGAGACTCGGAGGTGGTGAGGTGACCCTACAGAACCCAGAAACGCTGCTGGGTGGAGGCTTTCTGGGTGGAGGCGGCGAGGTCGGAGGTGGTGAGGTGACCCTACAGAACCCAGAAACGCTGCTGGGTGGAGGCTTTCTGGGTGGAGGCGGCGAGGTCGGAGACTCGGAGGTGGTGAGGTCGTCTTCGTCTTCACGGTGGCCGGTGGGTGGGTGGCTCAGGCTGGCTTCCACTTCGAGTTTCAAGGAGTGAAGGAGGTGAGATTTGGAGGAAGAGGAAGGCCTCGAGTATCAAGGAGGTGGGTGGCTCAGGCTGGCTCCGTGGGGGGTCTGTGGTGGCTCCGATCTGGGATTTGGGCGGGGTTAGGTTTCCATGGGGGGAGAGACTCGCGCAGCACAGCAGCAAGGTAAGGTAAGGTGAGTAGTGAGTACTGACTAGGGAGGGAGTAGTAGGTAACGCGTTTGGGGGGTGGGGTAGTTTTAATTTTTAGGGTTTTGGGAAGAACCGGTTCGGTTCGGTTCGGTTAGGGTTTTGGTGGCAAGAACCGAAAACCGAACCGAACCGCAAGCAATAGCATTATACCAACAAATTGAACACTCTGACTTGGCAAAAACAATATGAAACATACATGAAATGGTAAACATTACTTATAAACTATTTTTCAGGTTAAATTATGTTAATGATTAATTGATTATATTAAAATTGAACTAGATCCCTAACATCATTTTTCAGGTTAAATCTATTCAATTCTATCAATCTTTATATTAAAATTGAACTCCTAGATCCTAACGTACAAAAAAAGATGATTAAACTAAAGTATAAAATTTTGAAAGAATCTATTGTCGAGATTCAAAACATGGGATCCGAGGCAACAATAACCCTAACCTGAACAAACTGAACATTGAACAATAACCAGCAAGCAGCAATACCAACAAGGGAACAATGCATCAGTAAGGTTTACCTGAATAGATTGCTCGGGCTCCATATGCACTTGAATCGGTGGCTGGGTGGGAGACTTTCTGGGTGGAGGAGGCGAGGTCGGAGGTGGTGAGGTGACCCTACAGAACCCAGAAACGCTGCTGGGTGGAGGCTTTCTGGGTGGAGGCGGCGAGGTCGGAGGTGGTGAGGTGACCCTACAGAACCCAGAAACGCTGCTGGGTGGAGGCTTTCTGGGTGGAGGCGGTGACGTCGGAGGTGGTGAGGTCGGAGGTCCTGTGGGTGGGTGGGTGACTGGGTCTTCGTCTTCGTCTTCGTCTTCCTTTGAGGAGCTGGCTTCGACTTCGAGTATCAAGGACAAGGAGTGAAGAAGGTGAGATTTGGAGGAAGAGGAAGGCTTCGGCCTTCGAGTATCAAGGTGGTGGGTGGCTCAGGCTGGCTCCGTGGGGGGTCTGGCCGTCTGGGTGAGTGGGCGAGATGTGGTGGCTCCGATCTGGAGTTTGGGCGGCGGGGTTAGGTTTCCAT
>NC_029793.2:14959465-14968890 GCF_000816755.2 Arachis ipaensis | reverse complement strand
TTCGGAATAGGAACTGGAGGCAATCCAGTGTCGCCCATATTCTCACTTGAACTGACGTCAAACTACATAAACAAATACAATAAATCAAGGACAGAAATAAACAAGCAATAAATTGAACAAAACCAGATAATCTTAACAATAAATCAATCACAGAAATAAGCAGCTGAAGTTTAGATCATTAAGCAGCAATAAACAAGCACAGAACCAGCAATAAACAAGCACTTTTACCAGCAATAAACAAGCACAGAACCAGCAATAAATCAAGCACAGAACCAGCAAAAAACAAGCACTTTTACCAGCATTAAACAAGCACAAAACCAGCAATAAACAAGCACTTTTACCAGCAATAAATCAAGCAGAGAACCAGCAATAACACAAGCAATAAATTGAACAAAACCAAATAATCTTAACAATAAATCAATCACAGAAACAAGCAGCTGAAGTTTAGATCATTAAGCAGCAATAAACAAGCACAGAACCAGCAATAAACAAGCACTTTTACCACCAATAAACAAGTACAAAACCAGCAAAAAAACAAGCACTTTTACCAGCAATAAACAAGCACAGAACCAGCAATAAACAAGCAGCTGAAGTTTAAATCATTAAGCACAGAACCAGCACTGAATAACTGATAAACTGATAAACTGATAAATCAATAAGCAATAAACAATAAATCAGCAATAAACAATAAATCAATAAACTGATAAGTTATAACCCTAGGCCTAAACTGAACAACAAATCAGCAAAGTTTACCTGAATAGATGGCTCGGGCTCCATATGCACTTGAATCGGACAATCGGTGGCTGGGTGGGTGGGCTCCAGAAACGCTGCTGGGTGGACTGGAGGCGGCGAGGTCGGACGTGGCGAGGTCGGACGTGGCTCCAGAAACGCTGCTGGGTGGGTTGGAGGCGGCGAGGTCGCAGGTGGCGTGGTCAGAGGTGGCTCCAGAAACGCTGCTGGGTGGAGGCTGGGTCGTGCACCGGCGGTGGGGGTTCTCCTCTGTTCGGCGGTGGGATTTGGAGGAATTGAGGAAGGCTTCGATCTAGGATTTGGAGAGGGAAGCTGTCGCGCATGTGGGGAAGGAGAAGTGGGGGTGTGGCCGTCTCACTCTCACGAGTCACGTCTGGGTCTGGGTCTGGGGGGTGGGGTAGTTTTAATTTTAGGGTTTTGTTAAGAACTGGTTCGGTTCGATTCGATTAGGGTTTTGGTGGCAAGAACCGAAAACTGAACCGAACAGTAAAAAAACCGCAAAACATCACTTTTTTCGGTTTTTTCGATTTTCGGTTATTTCGGTTTTTGATTTTTTCGGTTCGGTCCATCGATTTAATTCGGTCCGGATCGATTTTGAACACCCCTATGTGTGTGTGTATTTATATTGAATTGATTGACCCATATTAAACACGCCTAAATCTTTTATCATCCAATAGAAACAAAATGAAAGGCTTTGTCACTGTTCCACTATTAAGCCAATAACATCCATCAATTGTTCATATTTGAGCACCCTTTTCCATAGTCATTCAAGAGTCGAAGTGATTTATCCATTAAAATAGAGAATCAATTTTTACTCAGAAAATATTAGTTGATCTTTTATTATAATATTTTGTTAATTTTTATTTTCTTAAAGGGTTTAAAATTTAAAATGTGAGTTGTGGTTAAGAGAAGATACATGGTGCAATATAGCATTAACAACGAGAGTTAAGACAGAAAATGCAAGTGAAGATTGAGATAAGGAGCGATAACAGATAGATGGTGCAAGTGCAACAACAAGAGAAGATGCGGTGAGAACAAAGAGAGGAGATGGGAGCGGAGGCCAAGGAGAGATATAAGGTACTGTTAGAAAATGAAACATGCGATCAGAAGAGCAAAATTTATATAATTGACGCAAATGAATACTAAATATTTTAGAGTATATATACCCATTTTAGTTCTCAAAGAATTTTAAATCAGACATTTTAGTCCTTAACTAAAATTAATTACTCGATTGGTCTTTAACAATTAATTCTGTCAGTCATTTAGGTTCTTGGCTCCGTCAATTCTAATGGAAGACAAAATGGTCTCTGAAAACTCTAACATAGGCATTAGTTTCTTAAGTATGAATTGGTTGAGAACAAGTTGAGGATTTTTTTTTCTGTGAATATTAAATTTATAAAGTGTGCATTGTGTAGTTTGAAGTTACAGTGTTAGACAGTTAGTGTTATGCGAGATATGATGAAAATTGGGAGAGAACAATGTCGTTTTCGAACAGAGGAGATCAGTGACCATTTTGTCTCCTGTTAGAGTTGTCAGGAACTATTTTGTCCTCCGTTAGAATTAACGGAGTAAAGGACCTAAGTGACTGACGGAGTTAATTGTTAGGGACCAATGGAATAATTAATTTTAGTTGGGGACTAAAGTGTCCAGTCTGAAATTCTTTGAGGACCAAAATGGATATATACTCAATATTTTATTATTATTGATTTAATTACTCTGTTGATTCTTATAGTTTTGTAAAATTTTTAATTAGGTCCTTATATTTTTTTTCTTTAATTGGGTCCTTACACTAATTTTTTTTAATTGATTCCCTATATTTTTTTCTTTTTATTTGAGTCCCTGCATTAATTTTCTTCTTTTAGTTGGATCTCTATACAATTAAGTCAATTACTACCAAGAGAGACCTAATTGAAAAAAGAATTTGGTGCAAGGACCTAATTAAAAGAAAAAAAAGTATAAAAACCTAATTGAAAATTTTACGAAACTATAAGGAACAACAAAATAATTAAACCAAAAAAATATGATATAACAAAGTTATCAAATCGAATAATTACTTTATCCTAACCAAATTTCTGACACAGAAATATAAAATGGTAATTTATGATATTCCACTCAAGATTAAGTTCTAATTATATCTAAAATGTCAAATTAAATGGTGTAAATGCTCAACTCAAATACAAAGTAAAAATATCAAAATAATACAAGACAAATCTTCTCTAAACAAAGAGTAACTAATAACTTAATACTCAAAACATGTGAAAACATAATATACAAAGAAAAACCTAATAATTTTCTCTTTAGCATTTACTAATTATGAATCATAACTCTTAAAAAATGGTATGCATGCATGCATAAAATTAAAAACCAAACTACTTATTTATAATATTCTTGTAGAAGCAAAACAAAAACAAAAAATCCAACCAAACAACTTGCAAACAAGTTGTCATAATGATCATAATATAAAGATTAGTCAACATTTTTAACTATATTATAATATGACACTTGTAACTTGGTTCATGATAATTCTACTATATTTTTTAACTTAATATTTGTGCAATTTGATTTTAATATTTGTTCGACTTGTGGACATTTATTTTTAATACATTGACAAATTAAAATTGATTTTGACTTCTTTACAATCTCCACCTCAAAATCAATTTTGATAATATCTTCAAAAACTCCACCTGAAATAAAATATTAACATATAAATTTAGTTAATATAAAACATCAAAATAGAGTCTCCACAAAGAATCAACCAATGAGGTCGATATCTAAAGAGCATCTCTATCATCTTCAATAATATTTGTTGAAGCATTTGAATTATATTTTTTTGAGATAAATACCAAATTAGTATTCGAAAGATTTTGACATTAACAAAATAGTACCTGATCTTTGTTATTGACAAAATGATCTCCAAAAAATTTTAAAATTTGACAAAAATGATCAACTGCCAATTGAGTTACCTGAATTTAAAATTTAGGGATGACGTCTCAGTTAATATACAAAATTTACCCAATTTTAATTTTTATAATTTAAAAAAACTCCAATTTCAATTTTTTAAAAGACCCTAATCCTCTTTTTTTTTTCTCTAAAACTCTCATCTCTTTTTCTAAATCATCATCATTTTCTAAAACCCTAATCTCCTTTTTTTTCTTCTTCTTTTTTCTCTTAATGATGCTATTTTTGGGAATCAGATAGTGATTAACGAGGCTCTGGTTGTAGTTGTGGTGGTGGTGGTGATAGCGACAGAGGGGGTGAGATCTTCTGCAGAGGCATCACATGGAAGACCTGTGTTCTTGAGACAATGGTTCAGTTTGCGATTGGAAAGACGTGTGAAGAGGGAAAATGAGCAACGGAGATTTATGATCCAAGAAAATATGTTCGCGTTTGGCTTAGAACCTTCAACACCATCAAAGAAGCCACCAGGGCTTATGACAGAGAAGCTCGTAAGATTCGCGGAAAGAAAGCTAAAGTGAACTTCTCCAACGAGGATGACGAACACTCCATTCAACAATCTCGTAACATTATTCCAAACCTTCCTCCTCCTCCCATTTGAAGATCAAGTAATCATCTTCCTCTGTATCAATATGGTGATGCCAACAACAACAACAACATGAACAACCAGGCAAGGATTCTGAACCTCAACTTAGAGTTTAGTTACGATATGAATTATGGAGGAGCTATTGATGTTGGTGGTGCCATCAACGCATACTCATTTGTGAGTTGTGTTGATGATAATTCTGAGTATGGGTCTAGTTCTGGTTTGGCATCGGAGGTGATAGGTGGGTCAAGTGGTGATCAACAACATCAAGAAGAGAAGAAGAGCTACGAGGTGGAGAAACTTTTGGAGGAGCTAATAGCATATGAGAAAAAAATGAGAAATGAAAAGGGGTTCAGTCTTGAGAAGAAGGGGTTGAGTATCAGAGAAGCATCTTTGGTTAGAAGAATAAGAAGAAAGAGGAAGGTAGAGGCAGCAATGAATGAAAATGAAGAGGATTTAATTGGGAAAAAAAATTGGTGGATGATGATGAGGAAAGGGAAGAAATGAGAGTTTCAGAAGAAAGGGGATTAGGGTTTTTAAAAAATTGAAATTGGGAGTGTTTTTAAAATTATAAAAATAAAAAGTGATTAAAAATTTTGTAATTATTGTAATTGTTAACTGACACGTCACCTTTAAACCTTAACTCCAGATAACTCAATTGACGGTTGGTCGTTTTTGTCAAATTTTAAAATCTTTCGGGGATCATTTTGTCAATAACAAAGATCAAGTACCATTTTATCAGCGCTAGAATCTTTCGAGTACCGATTTGGTATTTATCTCATATTTTTTTTTAGTATAGGACAATATCTCTTCCAATGGTATTGTTGTTGACATTTCTACATCTTTCATCTTGAGATTTAAACCCAAATCTATACTTTTTTTTTGTTGTTGTATCTTTTCAGTTATCTCTACTAACCAAAGCAATTGCTGAATCATGAATTCATGATGGTCACTCCTATCATGATCCATTTTCATGACTTAGAAGCAATGATTTAATCTCATCAATATTTACATGTTACGTTTATGGATGGGTATTATTTTACGAAAATGCTTGTGAGTGAGGTAGTGAACAAAGTAATATTATAGCTTGTTGTTCTCCAAAAAAAAGATTCACCCAACTCTATCACCAAAAATGTAAACTCAGCAATATGCAATTTCACTAAAGTTCCTTTTGTCATACAAAGCATATAAAGACATTGTAAAATACCGAGACGGTTGGCTATTGTCTTGGTCATGTATAATGTCTCCAACTTGGTTCATAGAGTAGTGGTTGTTTTTTCTAAACGAACTTCTTGTAATATGTAACACCCTACCACACCGAGCTTTATGACTAAGATGTAAATCAGAGGTGGCGAGGCGCTACGACCTCTGAAAATAAAAATACTAATGTATATAATTGAAGGAAGTTGTAACTAGGAGTCTTGAAAGAGAAGTTAATAAAAAACGGAACAGAAATTGCATTCCTTACGAAAGTTACGCATAGATGGATAAACAAGTTCGAAAGGAATGTTTGAAATATATACATATAGATCAGAATTCCAAAATACAGATAACAAGCTCCGACTCGACCTGCGAAGCTAAAGCCGGCAAGAGTATATATATATATATATATATATAACATAAAATACAATTCCGAACTATAAAATAAACTCTTGTTTCTCCAAGTCAACTTCTAGGAGGGACTAAGTACATAATACAAGGAGTAGAGAACAGCTATGTAAGTATATATACAAGCAGAACATAATGCTAAATCCAAAATATAGCTCTTCACCCCCATAAGGTCTCTAGAATGCTCATTGCGATGCCTCCCGACCTACATCTGAAAACAACAATATATGTATGGAATGAAAATTGGAGGTTCTCAGCATAGTAAAGGTGCCCACGTACATAAGATATAAGGTCCCGAGAAAGCTATAGGCGATCCTAAAACTCAGACACTCAGATATAAAGCTTAGAATTAAAGTTTTAAACCATAATATAAGGTGAGCTATCTAAGGTTCCTAAGTCTAACTCAATTCTACTTATTCCCTTAGCGTCTCACCTTCCTCCAATCCTCCAAAATCTCGGTGCACAGACAAGCAATACAGACAAAATAAACACAAGTAGGATACAGATACAGTAGGCAACAAATATAGCAGGTAAGCATAATAATCACATAGCCAAGTCCAATTAATGCACAATCAAACAAAACACACATATGCATATGATGTATGCCTACCCTATGGCTGATGAGTCTCATCTGTCGGTTATATAGCCAACACGACATGTCCGGTAGCTAACCCAGACATCATCCTCTTGAAAACTGGTAAGCGGTAAACCACCTCAATTCCCGCCATCTGCGGGCGGTAAACTATCTCGATCCCCACAGACATTTTCAATTGAAAAATAGCACACACGTGGGCGGTAAATAACTACGATTTTCACAAAATAATTTTATATCAAATCTGGTGGGCGGTAAACAACTACGATCCCTACAAAAATAATTCCAAATCAAGTTCATTCTCATCATCATATAGTATTTTACTTCATGCAAAATCATTCATTGTCATTATCCTCATTACTTGATACCCCATTTCATTATCTTCATTAATATAATTCCCCCTCCCAAAAACTAAATTAGAGACTTTAGAAAGTAACTATAAAGGTTTGAAAGTTAGAAATTGAATTAAAATCACAAAAATTGTATATTGTATTTAAACAGGGGTATTGCGTACGCATGGATGATCTCACGTATGCGAGGGTACAATTTGCCCCGCTCGCGTACGCGAGCTTTGTCCGCGTACCCGAGCTCCCCTGGATAAAGGCAATTGGTCGTATCGCGTGTGTACTCATGTACGCAAGTCCTCCAAAATTATTAAAAAACAATTAAATTCTGCAAAATTCACTTTTACACACCAAACTTCCGACGAGCATAACTTTTTCATAAAAAATCATTTTTTATCTCTAAACCATCAAAATCACAAAATCTCACAATTATCAAAACCCAAATCACGAACTGAAAAGGGGAGAACTGGATGAGAAAATATGATTTTCATACCAAATTATTTAGTGAATTTTGTAGAGAATTCCGAGACAAATGCGTGGCCACTGACGGCTCGTCAATCAGAACTCCGGATTAAAAGTTATGTGGAATAGAAATTTGAGTGAAGGTTTAGGTGTTCTTCATGCCCCCTTCCTTCCCCAAATGTTCCCCGCGTGTTTCCCTTTGATTTGGGAAAGAAGAATAGCTCTCATGTGTTTGTGAGTTGGGTTGGGTCTTGGGCCTGTTATAGGTCTAGTTCAACCAACTCGGTCCATTCGACCTAATTTTGGGCCAAAACCTTTAAAATTAGTGTCGAAATTCGTATTTTAATTATTTATTCCATTCAAAACTATAAAATTTAATTTTTTAGTTTTTTTAAATAATAATTAATTTATTAGTTAATTATTTATTTATTCCTCAGAGTTTACACAATGCATTATCTGTAATGCATAAAAGAATGGTTAAGAGAGATTTTTATCGAATTCTTTCTCGTTCTACATCATTTTTTATAATGTTAAGTTTATTTTCTTTGCCATGAAATGCTACTCTAACACCTTATTGTGTAAGCATTGCTATTATACGAATTTTTTACATTCCAAAATTGATACGATCATTAAACTGTTGAATCTCGAATTTCATGGAAGACATCTTTGAACAATTGGCCCAGAATTCAACCTCAAACTCTGATACCACTGTTAGAAGATGGAACATGCAAACAAAAGTGCAAAATTTACACAATTGACATATATTAATATCAAATATTTTACTAAAAAAATATATATGATATATAACAAAGTTACAAAATTGGGTAACCATTCTCCTTTAACTAAATCTCTGATACACAGATATAAGGTAGTAATTTGGGACACTCCACCCAAGACTATGTCCCAATTACACTCAAAATACCAAAGCAAATGATGTAAACATTCAACCTAAATATAAAGAGAAGATACTAAAAGAACAAAACTAATCTTTTCTAACCAAAAGATTGACTAATGACATGGTATTTAAAACAAATGTGGAGACACAATATGTAACAACCACCCCTTCTAGAAACAAAATTAAATTCGAAATTTGAAAATCAGTTAGGAGATAAGCTTAGAATTTTGAATTTATGGATAGGAACCTAGTAACCACCCTCCGTTTGAAGTTTAAAATATCCCAACCACCCTATCCCCAAATGTATATAAATAGGGGAGCACCCATAGGTAGAAAATCACTCCTCTCAAATACTAATCCTCTCCCTTCTCTCTCTACAAAGAAATAATATTCTGTGTGCAAACACAATAGGCAAGCTCGAAGAAGCGTTAGGAAAAACAGTAGGAAATTATGCATTTCTCACTTTATGTTGGCATGTAGTATGCTCTAGTTATTTTTCTTCCATCCATGCATGATTACTATCTTTCATGTGTCTCATGGCATTAAGTATATTTTTCTCATCCCTTATCCATATTGACCATGTCCATCTATTTTTGTCATTCATAATCTCCTGATTCATGAGTACATACTTTTCTACCATGTTTTATTTAATTATTTAGTATATCTTAATTTTATCCGATGCATTTACATGACTTTTCATATCATTATATCATCAATGTTTCTTTAATGTTGAGAGTACATACCTTTCTACCATGTTTTATTTAATTATATCATAATTTTATCCGATGCATTTACATGACTTTTCATATCATTATATCATTAATGTTTCTTTAATGTTGAGAGTACATACCTTTCTACCATGTTTTATTTAACTATTTAATATACCCTAATTCTACCATGTGCATTCACATGACTTTTCATATCATTATATCATTAATGTTTCTTTAATGTTGAGAGTACATACCTTTCTACCATGTTTTATTTAATTATCTAGTATATCCTAATTTTATCCTGTGCATTTACATGACTTTTCATATCATTATATCATTTATGTTTCTTTAATGTTGAGAGTACATACCTTTTTACTATGTTACATTTAATTATTTAGTATATCCTAATTTCATCCATCTTCATGAATGCTTCTTGTATGACCCTCTTTTTATGTATGCTTAAAATAACCTTGATTGTAAATTGAACTGAGGGAATGATCTTTCGGTAAGGGAAGGTGACCCC
>NC_029793.2:14951061-14957706 GCF_000816755.2 Arachis ipaensis | reverse complement strand
CATTATTTCTAAACCTCACCATTAAGTTAACTAAATCTCTAGGTTTTCCCCCTCCCTAAGATTAAAAACTAAATTAGAGACTTTAGAAAGTAACTATAAAGGTTTGAAAGTTAGAAATTGAATTAAAATCACAAAAATTGTATTTTTTTCAAAAACAGGGGTATTGCGTACGCATGGATGATCTCACGTATGCGAGGGTACAATTTGCCCCGCTCGCGTACGCGAGCTTTGTCCGCGTACCCGAGCTCCCCTGGATAAAGGCAATTGGTCGTATCGCGTGTGTACTCATGTACGCAAGTCCTCCAAAATTATTAAAAAACAATTAAATTCTGCAAAATTCACTTTTACACACCAAACTTCCGACGAGCATAACTTTTTCATAAAAAATCATTTTTTATCTCTAAACCATCAAAATCACAAAATCTCACAATTATCAAAACCCAAATCACGAACTGAAAAGGGGAGAACTGGATGAGAAAATATGATTTTCATACCAAATTATTTAGTGAATTTTGTAGAGAATTCCGAGACAAATGCGTGGCCACTGACGGCTCGTCAATCAGAACTCCGGATTAAAAGTTATGTGGAATAGAAATTTGAGTGAAGGTTTAGGTGTTCTTCATGCCCCCTTCCTTCCCCAAATGTTCCCCGCGTGTTTCCCTTTGATTTGGGAAAGAAGAATAGCTCTCATGTGTTTGTGAGTTGGGTTGGGTCTTGGGCCTGTTATAGGTCTAGTTCAACCAACTCGGTCCATTCGACCTAATTTTGGGCCAAAACCTTTAAAATTAGTGTCGAAATTCGTATTTTAATTATTTATTCCATTCAAAACTATAAAATTTAATTTTTTAGTTTTTTTAAATAATAATTAATTTATTAGTTAATTATTTATTTATTCCTCAGAGTTTACACAATGCATTATCTGTAATGCATAAAAGAATGGTTAAGAGAGATTTTTATCGAATTCTTTCTCGTTCTACATCATTTTTTATAATGTTAAGTTTATTTTCTTTGCCATGAAATGCTACTCTAACACCTTATTGTGTAAGCATTGCTATTATACGAATTTTTTACATTCCAAAATTGATACGATCATTAAACTGTTGAATCTCGAATTTCATGGAAGACATCTTTGAACAATTGGCCCAGAATTCAACCTCAAACTCTGATACCACTGTTAGAAGATGGAACATGCAAACAAAAGTGCAAAATTTACACAATTGACATATATTAATATCAAATATTTTACTAAAAAAATATATATGATATATAACAAAGTTACAAAATTGGGTAACCATTCTCCTTTAACTAAATCTCTGATACACAGATATAAGGTAGTAATTTGGGACACTCCACCCAAGACTATGTCCCAATTACACTCAAAATACCAAAGCAAATGATGTAAACATTCAACCTAAATATAAAGAGAAGATACTAAAAGAACAAAACTAATCTTTTCTAACCAAAAGATTGACTAATGACATGGTATTTAAAACAAATGTGGAGACACAATATGTAACAACCACCCCTTCTAGAAACAAAATTAAATTCGAAATTTGAAAATCAGTTAGGAGATAAGCTTAGAATTTTGAATTTATGGATAGGAACCTAGTAACCACCCTCCGTTTGAAGTTTAAAATATCCCAACCACCCTATCCCCAAATGTATATAAATAGGGGAGCACCCATAGGTAGAAAATCACTCCTCTCAAATACTAATCCTCTCCCTTCTCTCTCTACAAAGAAATAATATTCTGTGTGCAAACACAATAGGCAAGCTCGAAGAAGCGTTAGGAAAAACAGTAGGAAATTATGCATTTCTCACTTTATGTTGGCATGTAGTATGCTCTAGTTATTTTTCTTCCATCCATGCATGATTACTATCTTTCATGTGTCTCATGGCATTAAGTATATTTTTCTCATCCCTTATCCATATTGACCATGTCCATCTATTTTTGTCATTCATAATCTCCTGATTCATGAGTACATACTTTTCTACCATGTTTTATTTAATTATTTAGTATATCTTAATTTTATCCGATGCATTTACATGACTTTTCATATCATTATATCATCAATGTTTCTTTAATGTTGAGAGTACATACCTTTCTACCATGTTTTATTTAATTATTTAGTATATCCTAATTTTATCCGATGCATTTACATGACTTTTCATATCATTATATCATTAATGTTTCTTTAATGTTGAGAGTACATACCTTTCTACCATGTTTTATTTAATTATTTAGTATATCCTAATTTTATCCTGTGCATTTACATGACTTTTCATATCATTATATCATTTATGTTCCTTTAATGTTGAGAGTACATACTTTTTACCATGTTACATTTAATTATTTAGTATATCCTAATTTTATCCATCTTCATGAATGCTTCTTGTATGACCCTCTTTTTATGTATGCTTAAAATAACCTTGATTGTAAATTGAACTGAGGGAATGATCCTTCGGTAAGGGAAGGTGACCCCCAAAGACAAGATATCGAGATGATCCTTCGGTAAGGGAAGGTGATCGCCAAAATGTTTGGGATAAGAACCTTCGGTAAGGGAAGGGGACTCCCACTTTATACCGGTTTGAGCTCAATACCTTCCATAAAAGTTATAAGTTAAGAAAGGAGAAAGCATGAATGAAAGTTTGATTTTTATGTTTTTTAAGATTTATTTATGATTATGTTGATGTTACTTAAGATGTTATCCTTCTATTTTCTTTCTATGTTCTTTCCTTTTTACCTATATGTTTTACGCTTTACGAGAGGTTCATATTACATGCCATATCATACGCCCTTTTTTAAAAATCTCGCACGTGGGCTGGAGACGGATATGGAGGTGTTGCATAGGACTCCTACTGAGACGTTAGGTTCTCATTCCTTTTCTTTTCCCATACTGTCTCCAGAGGAACATGGCACAGCGGATAGAGACGACACAGTGCCCCCCAAGGTAACTTCTGAGTATGACCCCTCGAAGCACGCGTGGGTAGTTGCGATCACTACTACCGTGCTCCAAACTATCTACTTAGGCCGAAAATTCGTGGGAGAAGAACCCCAGCTGCCTGTCGTAACTTTCCTAAATAGGAACGCTTCAGCATCTAGGAAGTGGTCATCTAAGGTGATACACCTCGAGTCAGAGACGAGGAAGAAGAATCCGACAACCCTGGCCAGGAGGAAGACACCATGAAGGAGGATCCAGAGGAGGAGTTGAACCCTTGCGGAAGTCCAAAGGTGGAATACGTGCCCTATTCCCCCACTTTAGCACCCCGTCGAGTTTTGGTTCATCCCACACAACGGAACCGGATCTTCACTGCGCGAAAAGGTGTTGGAGAAAGACCCCTGGTACCTCGATTCGTGAATAACTGAAGGGTCCTTATCAAGGATAGGATAGGATACAAGTATGGGAGCCTCTTCGACGAGATTAGTTAGGACATAATTAGTTTCTTTTCTTGTTATAATTTCCTCTAAGTATTTTAGAATCGTACTCATGGTTAAAATATTATTTCACATTTATTCAAATCCAACGTTTTAGTGCTACTCATTTTTCCTCTATGCACGCACTTTCTTCTTTCTTGCGTAACGATTAAGTCATTCTTTTGTTTTATCGAGTGTGGCACCTTATCTTAAAGACCTTCTAGATAGGATAAAACTTAGGGTGTTACACAATACACAAAGAAAAATCCAATAATTTTCTCTCTAGCATTTATTAATTATGACTCATAACTCTTAGCAAAATGATATGCATAAACTTAAGATTAAACTACCTATTTATACTATTCTTGTGAAAGTAAAAAAAAAAAATATTCAACCAAACTATTTGCAAACAAGTTGTCATATTGATCCTAATATAAAAATTAGTTAATATTTTTAACTATATTATAATATGATACTTGTAACTAGATACTTATAAATTGTAATTTGGTTCATGATGATTTTATTATATTCTTCAATTTAATATTTGTTAAACTTGTGCACATTTATTTTTAAAAAAATTAAAATTGATTTTAACTTCTTTATTACAGGTAGAACGTAGTGACAAAGATAAAAGGAGAGGCGAGAGCAAAAAAAAAGAAATATGAGTGAAGGTCAAAGGGAGAGTGACCGTAATAACAAGAGGAGAGTAGAGGAAGAAGGACAAAATATGGTGATGATTTTATTAAAAGTTTTGAGAGAAAAAAAAGATAGCTTGATTAGGTGTATTAAAATAAGTGTAGATTTAGAAGGATGAATTGCAAGTAAAATTGAAAATTAAAAAAATATATCATTAAAAAATATAATTAACTAAAAAATTTATTAAATGGAAAGTATATTGAATTATTATAAGTGATGAATTAGTATTTGTTTTTGTAATAGGTAATAATAAGCTCTGAGTTGTTGATAATTGTATTAGTTTTGTTATGTTTTGTTAAGTGTTTTTAGAGGGTTATTATATTTTGATGACAATGTCGAAAAAAATATTTTAATCGCACATGTTTCTTTTTGTTTTTTTTTTTTAACTTTTGGAGTCGAGTCTATATCAAACTATATAAAAATAAGAAAATTTATTTTCGATACATTTTTATATTATTGATGGATGTAAATATTTAGTAGTTTACGATAAAAGTGAGTTAAAGTCCAAAATGACATTTGAAATTGGTAGCATGCAATAAAATTATTTTCGTGATTCTAATTATACTAATTAAGTCTCTAAAATTGACAAATTTTTAACGGCATAATGAATTACTTGATGAAAAATAACTAAAAATTAACATGGTGCATTTTTCTAATTTCAAATACATATTTAAAACTATTTTAGTATGTACAATAAATATAAAAAATTATTTTGAAATATTTTTTCATAGTATCCTCTTATTTCATAAGTTAAGAGAATTTATCACTTCTAAATTTTATTTAAGTTTATTGCTGGTTAATGAATTATTATACATACAAGACAAAATTTAAATTTTTAATAATTAATTAAACACACTAATAAACTAAGTACTAATTCTATCCAAAGTAATTCTATTTTGGAGTTGAAGTAAATACCAAATCGGTACTCGAAAGATTTTGACGCTGATAAAATAGTACTTGACTTTTGTTATGACAAAATGGTCTCTAAAAGATTTTAAAATTTGACAAGCGTGTCTTCAAGCCCGACGGAGCAAATTTCTAGCAAGCACAATGCTGACATGACCACTACGTTTTGATGACATGGCAAAACCCTCCCCAACCCTAATCCTTCCCCTCCAACGCACTTTCCCTTCCCCTTTCCCAACACACTCTCCCCTTCCCCTTCCTGAATGCACTCTCCCCCCTCCCCAACCATTTTCCCTCTCTCCCCGTCCCTAACCCTAATCCCCCCCTCCCCAACGCACTTCCCCCCCTCCCCAATCCAAAATCCTCCCTTTCTGAACTTTAATCCCCTTCCCTTATCCCTTTGAACTCTAATCCCTCCTTCCTAACGCATTGTCTCACACTCTCAACTCACTCTCCTCCAAAACAGCAGTGGAGTTCAACCTTCTCAGTCTTACAGAGCCAGTGTCACCGACACCGCACGGTCGCCATCTCGTCGTCGGGTCTTCTGCGTCCGCCAGTGTCATCTGTCTCCTCCGTCGGTATTGCGTCGTCTGTGCGCTTTTACCGCTGTCATCTTGCCTAAACCCACTCTCCATCATTTCTACACCTTCACTGTCGTGCTTTGCGTTAGTTTGCTTTTCTTTTTGTGGTCGAACATAAAAACAGGCACACATAACATTTAAGGTGAGTTTAGAAATACGTTTGTTAAATTTTAAAATCATTTAGGATCTATTTTGTTAATAATAAAAGTCAAACACCATTTTATCAACGTTAAAATTGGTCAGATACCAATTTAATATTTACCTCTTTTAGAGTCTAACTCGAAAAAAGTCGACGTATAGTGGAATGTTGCACCCACTAGTAACTGTTGCCATGTGGATTCTGACCTTATTTCCACTTAAGCTTTGAGGCCAAAATTCTTCCCAATAACCTTGGCGGTTGAACCCTTTTCATGGTGGTGGGTCATGGGGACCAAACATGTTATTTATTTTTTTTGCTTTAATTTCTATCATATATTATTTTGGGGTATCCACCTTATGAAGCAATTTTGCTCTCTGACGCCAAGCCCACCCATTTTCTTGAATATGCTCACATTAGTGTCTTCTATGAAAGAGAACTAGTGCCTTCCTTCCATAACCTTATGTTTTTAATTTTCCACCCTTTTATTTATTTATTTATTTTTCTTATCCTATGGCCTCTACCTACTGACTCTACTTCACTATAAATAGCTTAGCAACTTCATTGATTTACATGGTGCTTGGACACAATTTTCTTAGCTTCTCATAATAGTGTAAGTGCATTTCTAACATTTTTCTCCTACAGTTTAGGCAAGTTGGATCTTGCAGTTTAATAATACAGATGACATATTGAATCAAATACGTGTTTTGTTCTTAAATTACTTTCAATATATGTGCTGATTCTAATTAAGATTCCCTCTATATGAAGAATATAATATAAACATAATTGTTCGTCTATCCATTATTAGCATCATACGTTATACATATATATTAATTTATTTATTATTATGTGGCACTTTAATATCTCTAATTATTTTATTAATTTAAATAAAATTTACTTCATACATTATT
>NC_029793.2:14949146-14951036 GCF_000816755.2 Arachis ipaensis | reverse complement strand
TCATTTTCAAATTTAAAGATATTATAAATATTTATTAAATTTCTAAACGTGACCTAACTCTTTTTCTAAAATGACAAAATAGTCCTCTTTTTTCCTTGTCATACTTCAGCCAAAAATTCTTTTCTCCCTCCTTTTTCTACGTTGTTTTATATCATGGGAGAAACTCAATTCCATCACTCGTTTTGTATTCTATGTTTTTTTTTTCCCATCGTAACCACCGCAAAGAATGGGTATAATAATAAGTGAACACTTTATAAAAAAAAATGTTTATCGTTAGTAGGAACTTAAGTATAAAATTTAAAATTGGTTTAGGAGCCTAATTAAAATATATATATATAAAGACTTAATTATAAATTTAATAAAATTATATATAGAATTTAACAAAAATAACTTAATCTTTAAAATAATACTTTTAATATAATTACTAATTTGAGTGGTGGAAATATACCTACGAAAATTATATTATCCCCAATTATAATTTTACTTCTCTTTATTAGTAGAAATGATCAATTTATTTCAATAATTCAGATTATGCATCACGCCAATTATACATATATCGATCAAAATATAATACATTCAAGGGCCGGATTCAAATAAAACTTTTTTGTTTTAGATATTGCATTCAATGTCCTCTTTGGTTTCTTTTTTTTACTAGTATTTCACTCTTTTGTGTAGAAAATATTATTATCGAGGGTTAGAATAATAGCACTTGAGAATTCACGATCATTTGCTAGCTCATTGATATTGTCTAAAAAAAAGGGGTGGTTTATCACATATCTGAATATATTTTAAATATATAAAACGTTTGGACCAATTTTTCTCAAGCAATATATTTAACCAACTTTAATTTCTCCTCCGTCTTTCTTTATCGCTCTCTTGCTAAAAGAAAATAAAAATTGTTTGAATTTTTTGTTTGTCGAAAAAAAAATATTCCCTAGTTAAATTGAGGTTTCTAAATATACACACCCTTTTAACTATTACGAGTAAATAAAGTAACAAGTAAATATTTTTAAATATGTAAAATCTTGAAAAATCATTACCAATAAAAAATATTTCATAGGATTTATGAATAAGATAACTACTTATTATTTCTCAAGTTTTTCATCATAAAATTAAAAATGAAAAACATACATACATCCAACATACTTTTCATATTGACCTTTATTACATGCACTTTTGGTTTTCAGCAAAAGAAATCATGTTTTTCTTAGCTTTATTTATTTGTTTATTTATTTATCTTCTTTTGATAAAAATAATAAAGTGAGTGAACTACTATATATAGCTTATAGATTACTTATCTCCTACAAGTTACAAGCCATTAATTCTTTCAAGCTAAGGAAGCACTAAAAGACTTTATTTCTTTTTTATCCTATTTCATATAAAATCCACTATCCCATATAATTCACTATATAATTTAATTTTCTCTTCTTTAGACATAAAGTATAATAAGGATTAAAGATGGAGCAAGGATATAGGTTTTTGGTGCTTTTCCTGTTGGCAATGATGTTCTCAAGGGCAATGTGCATAAGACACCACAAAAGTACCAATAACAATAATGGTTCTTCTTCTTCTCCTTCAAGCTCTTCTATTAATGGAAGCTTTTGCTTGAGTTGGAGATTAGGAGTGGAGACGAACAATGTGCTGCCGTGGCCAACAGTCCCAACAGAGTGCTTGCAATATGTGGAGAATTACATGATCCATGGCCAATATGAGCAAGACTTGGATTTGATCATGGAACAAGCTATGAGCTTTGTGAGCACCATAACACTTGCTGGTGATTCCAAAGATGCTTGGATTTTGGATGTTGATGACACATGCATCTCCAACTTATTTTATTACAAAAGCAAGAAATATGGGTACGTTTTACTTAAGTATAATTACTCGCTTGTT
>NC_029793.2:14933714-14949047 GCF_000816755.2 Arachis ipaensis | reverse complement strand
AAGGATAGTACAAACATCATTTAATACTTATATTAATACTCGTAATATTATAATATTAACTAATAATAACTTACGAGTATACTACATGAAAACCAGAAGTCATCACCTATCAGTAATTCGTATAGAATAGAATAATTCTGTATTCATATTTATAATCAAATTCTATAAAAATTTAATCAAATTAATAATATATATAATCAAATTTCAAAAATAATACAATTAAAATAGATTTGTGTTTGTAGTCAAAATAGGAATAAATATATAAAAGTACATCTATGCACGGATACGGATATGAATACGAAAACAACACAACATAGGACACGCACACATACACGCGAATTTTAAAATTGTATAAAATACGGAGACACGCATGCATATAAAATATAAAGTATTTTTTAGATAAATCGTAATGATATTTTGATATTTTATTGATATTAAAATATAAATTATTTTTTTAAATGTCTTATTTTAATTATATCAAGTATTTAAAATATTTTTTGTTTTAATAAATAATAATATATACTATATTTAAATTTATTTCAAGAATATATGTTAAGAACAAGACTGAACACGCTGATATGTGATGGTATTTAAGTGTGTCTAAACGTGTTTGGAGAAGAATTTTTTTATTTTTTATTAAGATATGGTTGGACATAGCTGTCGGATGAGTGTCGATAAGTGTCATATCCGAAATGTGTCCGACATGTGGTAATACACTAATAGTAGGTAATTTATTGTATTTACGAGAACTTTAATTATTAGAGACCACTTCGATAAAGACACTAAAAATGTCTTTTTTTTTTTTTTAAAGACGTTTACATATGCCATGATATTATTGGACATCTTTTATTAAACCGGTTAATAATTTATTTGTTAATAAACCAGAACAAAATCGGTTTATTATAGCAATAATAATAAATCCAATTATTCGCACTATAATTATTAAACCCGATTTGATCTGATCGATTTACACAATTTAAACCGAATTATATTTAAATTTTTTTATAAAAAGACAAATATATCCCTGATTTTTGTTTTAAAAAAATAAAAAAAAATCATGATCCAGTAGGTTATGTAAATTAGTCGATTCGACCGGATCAGATAACAATTAGATTTATTGTTATTGTTATAAAAAAAAATAGTTTTATTCTAGTTTGTTAAGAAATTAAAAAATAATCGATTCATTAATATGTTCAATAATAATGCGACACATAAATGTCTTTACAAAAAGACGTTTTACGCATCTTTATAAAAACATCCTCCTTAATTATTTTCGTAGGAAAAAGTTTTCTTTTTTTATCAAAAACATTTTCATTAAAAATTATGATCAAAACAGAGATAGCCATGAGGGCAATATAGGGCTGGCAATAGGTAGGGTCCTACGAGTTGAAAATTTTATTAAAACTCTATCTTATCGGGTTGAGAATCTCTTAGTCCTAACCCTACCCGCACCCTAAAACTCTAAATCCTATCCTATCCTATCCTATCCTATCTTACCCTGCTCGCAGAAATATCAAATTTTTTTAAACTAAATATAAAATTCAATCATTTCGAATTTTATACATATTAATAATATAAAAAATAAAAAACTAATACTCTAAATTACTAAATTAACTAATTAATTTAGTGGTTGTTCCACTCTCACTTCCTTCACTATATACCTAATTTTTAAAAAATATGTGTTATATATGAAGTGCGGATAGGGTAGGGTAGGGTACACCCTAAACACGTACCCTACCCAACCCGCAATCATTGACGGATGTATGTGTGTGATTGTAGGGGCAAGCGCCCCCACTACAATTTGAAATTTTTTTGAGTAGTATATGATAATTATATTTATTTGCCTCCACTAAATTATTGAATTTGACCCCACAATAATTTTTTATTCAATTTTTGGTACTTCATAATCAATTTAAGAATTTCATATTAGATGTTATTAGAATGATCAATTCTCAATTTAAATTAAATTTGTGTTTTTTTTTAGAAATAGACTCGAAAGAATATTATTTATCTTTTTTTCTATATTAGTTTTTTTTTTTTGTAACAACTGCGTTAATTGAAAGAACTTTTACTATGAATCTCAATAAGAATTGGTTTCTAATTTTATGATAAATAAATTTTTAAATAAGTATTTACTTGTATATATATAAGAATAATATTACACATCCAAGTCTTTTTATGAACTAAGTCTAACCAAGTTAAACAACAAGACTTAGAATAATGTTAGTCATAACTGATTTTTGTTATCTTAAACTAACTTGATTGAATTTGGTTAACAAAAAAATATAAATGTGTTGCATTATTTTATATAAAAAGAAAGATATTTCGATTGTTATTGTTAAGAAAAAAAATTACTTAATTTTTTTAAAATATAAAACCTAAATAATAAAATTCTAAATTATATGTTATTATTTAAATTACTATTTTAGTGTTTTAATTTATAAATTAAATATTTTAAAAACTAATCATATTATATGTACATAGAAAATAATCACCTATATATATATATATATTGAAATAAAAAATATACATTAAAAATAAATTAAATAATATATGTATTTATATATCGCAGCGAATTGAGTAGCCTACCCTACTCGAATGGGTTGGACCGGATTTGATACCCGCAAGTAGAGTATGAATTACCAGCCCTGGACTAATAGCAGTAATAAAGAATGGAATTTTCTAATAAAATACGAAATTATTTTACCATAAAAAATGGTAAAGTTGTTGGGCTGCGGTTGTCCTATTAGATTCCTGTGAGGCCTGCATTCACAAATCACACATGCTCTGTCGGCATTGAATTAAATAATAGTAAAAGTATGTTTTTTTTTCTGATGTTTGTAATTTTTTTAAAATATTTTTAATATTTATTTTATTTCTAATATTTTAGATAAAACTAATATTTAAAAGTAATTTTGATATAAATAAAAAATATTAAAAATAAAATTAAATGTCATAAATATTTAAAAAAAATTATAAACATTAAAGACAAAAATTATAGGTTATCCTTTAAACAATGACTTCATTTCTTTACTTTATTGGTGTTGACTCACATCACGTCATCACTCTTCACATTATCTTTTTTTCCCCTTTATTCATTTAAAAATCAAAAGTTAATTAATGTGTTTAAATGTATTAATTCTTAATAAATTCAAAAAATTAAATAGGCCATTTTTTTAATATAATTTGTTTAAAGCTCGACCCTCTGCGGAAAGGAGTATTAAGGGTACAAATATAACAACACTTAAAGCATGTTAAGAAAAATAAGAACTTACTAAGTTTAAATCTAACCCTCAGTATCATGATCTCGTTATTATATGAAGCAACCTCATTGCTCCTTCGACATATCACATAGCCATCGGGGCAAAAGAGAATTGATTACGTAGTTTTATTAATAATAATAATAATAATAATAATAATAATAATAATAATAATAATAATAGATTTTTTATATTTTCTGTTGGAACAAAAGTAAAAGTAGTTAGATTATGGGTGATTTATCAAATTTGAAAAAATATATATATACAGGTGTGACCCATATGATCCATCAGGGTTCAGGGCATGGGCAATGAAAGGATGGTGCACTGCAATTCCATCAGTGTTAGGGATGTTCAACAAGTTAATAGATAAAGGATTCAAAGTGATTATGCTCACCGGAAGAGACCAAGAGACTCTTGGTCAAGTCACTAGGGACAACTTGCATAATCAAGGCTTCATTGGCTATCAAAGACTCGTCATGAGGTAATAATAATACTGTTTAGCTGAATAGAAGTTCAAAATTGAAGGAATCTTTATTTTCTTCTATTAAAATGAATTTAATACTAAGTTGAAGGAATGATAAATATAAAAGTATGGACTTTTGTTTGTAACATTTGTAAAAAATGTCCATTGCAGGTAGACAAGGTAGATTTATAGTAATTATAGAAAAAAGTTCTTAATTTTTTTTATTTTAATAAAGATATAATAAATATAGAATTTAATTTTGATACACTAACAGTATAAGTCTTTCAATCAATCTATTTTTTTGGATAATCATTATAAAACCAATAAAAAAATTATTTTTTTTTACGTGAAATTAGATGCATGTGTAACACTGTTTTATACTGACAATATATCAAAAATAAATTAATAAATATTTTGACCCTTTTCAGGACCGCCGCAAATAAAGGGCAAAGTGCAGTAAAGTATAAATCAGAGGTACGGAAGCAATTAGAAGATGAAGGTTACCGGATATGGGGGAATGTGGGTGATCAATGGAGTGATCTTCAAGGAAATTCTCCTGGAAACCGCACATTTAAGCTCCCTAATCCCATGTATTTTGTTCCTTAATGTTTTGTTAATGCACGGTTAATATTATTATAAGCAAATGTTCAGCTATGTTATATTCAGCTAACAATTCATAAGGCTGTTCCCTTCTCTTGTTCTTCGAAATAACATACCATAAGTCATCTAATTATATAATTCATCAATTATTTGAAGTCATTTAAGTCATTGAATTTGACTTTTTTTTTTTAATTATAATGTTAGTGCATACCAATTAAATTTATAAAATTTGAGTAAAGTACCATTTGTATCCATGGAAGTTGAAAACGCTGACAAATATACCTACGAGAGAAGAAAACTACCAAATGTAACCATCAATCATGACATCAGTGGAACGAAACTAACCAAGCCTTATTTCGGCGTTGACTCCGTTAGTAACGCATTCTCTGTGGCACTTTCCGGCGTGACATGGCTTGGGGGCTTCTTACGTGGAAATTATAAATACAATTACCTAAAAATATAATTGGATTTCAAAATTATAATTTTTTTTAAAAAAAAAAGGGAAATTAGAATTGAACAGTTATCAAAGGTACACCTCTTCGCGCGTTTCACAGAACAGAGGGTAGAGCCCTAAGAGTAAACTGTTCATCTTCTCCACTCAGAGAAAATCTCTGGTGCCGACAATAATCTCTGTGTTCAAGAGAGGGTGCTTGTTGGTGTGGATCGTGTTAGCCGTTGGAATTGCGTGGTCTCATCCATAGGTAAGTACTAACCTTCGATTTCTCTGTCATGGTTTTCTGGATTTTTGGTGCATGTTTGTGGGCATGATGTTTTTATTAGGGTGTCTTTTTAGTGGCTATGATGTGGTTGCGAATTGGTTTTCTCTTCTGTATACATGTGTGTTTGCAGATGGCAACTATCCACATTACGCTAGTCATTAGTCACAGAGAAAAATTTGAAAAGGGTGATGATAGGAAACTGGCGTATGTTGGGGTGAGAAAACAGAGATTGAACGAGTGAATGTGGACACGCTTAATAAGTTCTTCATGAATGACTTAGTAAAGGACATAGGGTACAATGATGTGAGCGAGCTTTACTGGCTTGAACCTGGAAAGGAGTTGGATGGTGGGTTGAGGTTGCTTAGACTAGACATGAATGTGGTGAGTTTGTATGAAGCAGCCATTGCTAATGAGAGGAGAGTTAAGGTGTTCACTGAGCATCCAGTTGACCTTCCTGAGTTCGTAGAAGAAAACAATGAACCCGAACCAGAGCTTGAGATATTAACTGTTAATAGGACCCCAGTGAAGCACAGAACCAAACTGTGTGTTAGGAGACAGCCAACCCCAAAGAAGAAGAGAAAGAGAGTGGTCAAATTGAGTGAGACTGTAGGAGGTGTGCCTGGACCGGATGCTCAAACAGAGGATGCTGTGGTAGACAAAGAAGTCTATCATACCCGAAGAAACATACAACAACCAGATTTAAGCAACGATCAACTAAATATACCCAACCATTCACCAAATGTAACCTTCGATGAGGCACCAAGGATCATTCAGCTACCAAATCCACCCACTGAACCCAACTTACCGCCATATCAACCACTGGAGAAGACTCATCCACACCTTGAACAACCAAATGTGTCAGCTGCAAGTGAAGAAACTAGAAACCAAATTCCAGTTTCTGCGGAGTCAGTGGCTCCCAATGTGAATACAGGGCCTGCCGAATCTGTCGAGATTTTCACACAGTACATCCCACAGCCTTGTCAAGAACTCGGTAGTGGTAGTCAACCCAGCAGTTCACAGCCCGAACCAGACATAAATCCAGATGTGGGTGGTGGCAGTCAACAGAAGTCCAAGAGACAATCAACAGTCAGGCCTCCACCTTCAGGGCAAACATTCATACCTAACCAGGATCCAAACAAGCATCCTTCAATTTTTATACCTGTGGATTGTGAAGATATGTCAGAGGCAAGTGCAGGGATGCATTGTTACGAGTCGGAGGAGCTTGATTCTATTGCAAGTGATGATGAAGACAGTGAGCATGCATCATTTCCTCAAGCGAATCCAGATGCTCCAGTAAGGGAAGTAAAGTTGGAGCTTGGCATGGACTTTGAAAATCTGGACCATTTCAAGAAGGCAGTTAGGAAGTTCAACATCAACATAGGGAGAAGCATATTCTTTCCAAGGGTGGATTCAACTAGGTGCAAGGCCATATGTTATGATGAGAGTTGTCCGTGGCAGATATACTGTGCAAAATGGTCGTTTCCATTAAGCTTTCAGGTGAAGACGTTTGTGAATGAACATACCTGCAGCAGAGTTAACAATAATAAATCTGCAGATGGTAAACGGGTTGTAGAGGAGCTTGAGGACAAGATCCGTGATCATCCAGACATGACTCAAAGGCAGGCACAAGATTTTTTCAAGAAGGAGTATGACGTGATTGTGAACGAGAGGAAGATATACAGGGCTATGGTGAAGGCGAAACAACTAATGGAAGGGAGTGAAATAGCTCAGTATGCAGTTCTTAGGGACTATGCTAATGAAATTATGAGGACCAACCATGGCTCCACTGTGAGGATTAGTACTGATTATGTTGAAGGGACTGGACATAAATTCAAAAGGATATATATATGCTTGGAAGGGTGTAAAAAGGATTTTTCTGTTAGCTGTAGGCCTTTTATAGGGTTAGATGGAACTTTTCTAAAGGGATACTACCCTGGGCAGTTGTTGACTGCAATCGGCCATGATGCCAATAACCACATCTATCCGATATCGTACGCTGTTGTGGAGTGCGAATGCAAAGATAGCTGGAAGTGGTTTCTAGAACTCCTCCAAGAAGACTTAGGTGACGTTGCAATCAATGGTGTCAACTTCATGTCAGACATGCAGAAGGTAATCCCTGAATTCCTATCCTCTGTGTATGTCTTCATTGTTATTTTAGTATGTTATAATGTATTCTGCTTACCTACTGCTCTAGTAGTTATTGTCCATAATAGAGTATAATGATTTAGTCGCTTTACTTATGTAAACCAGGGCCTCATCCCTGCTATGCGTGAGGTGAATCCAGGAGCACATCATAGATTTTGTGCTATGCACATATGGCAGAATTTTAGAAAGCAGTGGGGTGACACAGAGTTGAAAATGGCAATGTGGAAATGTGCCAAGGCCACAACCCCTCAAGAGTTCAATGATGTACTGGATAGGATCAAAAGGGTTAATCCTCATGCTTGGGAGTATCTGAATAGGATCCCTCCAAATCAATGGAGTAGGAGTGGTTTTAGTGAGTACCCAAAGTCTGACAATTACACGAACAACAACTGCGAATCATTCAATTTTAGGATCAAGAAAATGAGAGGGAAGCCTATTATAACTATGCTGGAAGAGGTGCGGTGTTATATGATGAGTATCATTACAAGAAACAAGAAGGCGTTGGTGGGTTATAACGGAGTAATCACTCCTGTGCAACAGAGTAGGCTTGAAAAAGAGAAAAGGGAGAGCAACAAGTGGCGGCCGTTTCCCACCGGAGATGATCCTGGAAATGTGTATGAAGTACAGTGCCTGCCTCATAAGGTTATGGTGGATATAGGAAAGAGGACTTGTTCCTGTAGGTTTTGGCAACTGACTGGCTTGCCGTGCAGGCATGCATGTGCTGCCCTGGCATACCAGAATAGGAGGCCAGAAGAACATGCACATAACTGGCTTTCTATGGAGGCATATTATAGCACATACCAGTTCGTCATCCAGCCTGTCCCTAGTCAAGAATACTGGCAGCATGTTGATCTACCTCCTATATTGCCCCCAGTATACAAGAAGCAGATTGGGAGGCCAAAGTTGAAAAGAGACAAAAAGAACGACGCCCCAAAAGAACCCACCCCAGAAAGTATGGCCCCATCACCTGCAAGTACTGCCTAAAGGTAAACCATAATTCATAGAGCTCCCATTACTTGTGCTTTCAATGTCCACAATTTGAAAGTTCATGATACATGTATTGCAGACCGGACATCGTAGCTGTTCCAAGAAGAAGGAGGCAATGGCTGGGAGTGCTGGGGGACAAAGTTCCAATCAACACCCAGCTGCTGAGGATGAGGCTGCAAGACGGGAGGAGACTCTGGAAGCTGTTGAAGCAGCTGAAGCAGCAGCATCTCAGCCACCACATGTAAGTCTAATGATGTATTTTACAACTTCATTTTAAAAGTTCTTAATCAAATCACTCATATGTGTCTACTGTTGTAGGAGATCACCCCAGTTCCTCAACCCATGCCTAATCCAGTGAGGTCTTCTTCAACTAGGCCACCAACTACAAAAAAGCCACCAAGGAAGAAGAAGAATCTGCGAAGACCACCACCAACTACTCACCAACCACAGTCTGCTCCAGCAACACCAACTACTACTACTCCATCACCCCCGGCCTCTGATGTGCCACCCACTGTGACACCTCAAACCATGCAAGCCGCCTCCCAGGGCACTACTTCCAGATTCATGGAATTCATGCCTACTCCCACAAGGAGAGGATCAAGCTCAAGTAGGTGGCCTCAGCCAGCCTTCCGTCCACCACCAAGAAAGAGGTCAACAACTGCATACTTGAAGGAAGGGTCAAGCGGCAGCAGCAACTCGACTCCAATTCCATGAAGCAAGAGTCTTTATATTATGCTTTTTTTTTGGTACTGTACCATGGCAGTTTATCTTACAATTGTTGGATATGTCACATACTATACCTACAATTGCTTATGTTTTGGTTTTCGGTATTGGTGCATGGTCGTAGTTGAAAACTCATACCTATAACTTGAACACTTCAGTAGCTCAATTTCTACGTACTTATGAGCTTATTTTGCCTGTCTTTCATGTTACTTTGGAGCAGAAAGTAAAAATGACTTGAAATTAGTAATAGATAACTTTTGCAAATTTACAACTCTTATAAGACTCTATTTGACATTTTCTGTATTCCAGACGTCTACAAATGACAAATACAGAATCGAATATGGGTATTTTTGTCCTTTCCTAACACTGAAAACTACTTGTGCTCAAAACCCCCTGAGAATCAGATACATAGTGCAGACAAGGTTACATACCACCACCATTGACATAATCACAAGCCAAAACCTAAGTTTACTAACTTCAGCTTCACACCTCCCTAACATCATCAGCATCTTCAGTTCAGCCTCATCCTCATTAACGTCTTCCTGCATCTTTCTTTCTGACAGTGCTCTCCTCCAACCCTCCCATTGCCCTTCGATTTCATCTACCCAGGCAAAGAAGTTGCAGTCCGAGTTCTATCCATGGCAGAAAAACTAAAATCAAATACCGATTCAACTCACACAGAACAGGGTGTAAAACGGGTTACCTTCCAATTGGGACAACGTACGAACCATCTCCCAGGATTCATCGCCGTCCCTGACTGTAACAGCGTCACCCCCAACCCACAGAAACATCTCCCATTGAACTTCCTATCATGCACCCTTCTTGAAATTGAGCTTTCAGACACACTACCACTACCATTCGAAGTTGGAATAAACAGTCTTAGCCTCGACATTGATATAATTTCGAAGATTTTTGTGAATCTAGGGTTAGGGTTCTTGTTTGGGATGGAACAAGATTTGAATTTGGAAAATTTTGGGGTTGATGATACATTATAACGGTCACACAGCTAAGCAATCCACGTGTGAAGCCCCCCAATCCATGTCACGCCGAGAAGTGCCACGGAGGATGCGTTATTAACGGAGTCAACGCCGGAATAAGGCTTGGTTAGTTTCGTCCCACGGATGTCACAATTGATGGTTACATTTGGTAGTTTTCTTCTCTCGTGGGTACATTTGTCAACGTTTTCAACTTCCATAGATACAAATGGTACTTTACTCATAAAATTTACGCCTAGAAAAATTCTACCAAATAAAGGGATGAAGATTGTTCTCAAATTTCTATACTATGAGTTCAATGTCTCAGACTGAAATTTGTGTGTAGAAAGTTGATATTACAATTGATGTGTTTGAATTAGAGCATGAATCACACAAAGAAGATGAAACATATTCTAATATGAAATATTTAGTGAGTACAAGCTAATATCAACAATCTTTGTGGAGGGTGACCTAACTAAATTGTTATGCCACTGCTCAAACTCATTACCATTTGCAAAAATAGTAGGTACAAAAGCTTTGGATTGGGATTTTGATTCCCTAATTTTTCTCAAACATAAAAGTTAATTTGTATTGTCTTTTGATTCACTAATCATTAAACTTGTAGCTTGAATACACATTAAATATCCTCTATAAAAATTAGGCATTTCTCAATTACTCTGTTGGTCCCTATAGTTTAACAAAATTTTCAATTAGGTCTCTATACTTTTTTTCTTTTTAATTAGGTCCTTGCACCAAAAATTTTTTTCAATTGAGTTCCTTTATTTTTTTTCTTTTATTTGAGTCCCTGCACCTATTTTTTTTAGTTGGGTCCCTATACAATTAAGCCAATTACTACCAAGAGAGACCTAATTGAAAAAAAAATTTGGTACATGGACCCAATTAAAAGGAAAAAAAGTATAGGGACCTAATTGAAAATTTTACGAAATTATAGGGACCAACAGAGTAATTAAACCTTTCTCATAAATTGGTGGTAACGGAATAGGAAGATGGTTGAAAAAGTATCTGCAGTTTCAATAAAAGATTTGTCATCCTCTCAAATTGGTTATGAACATAACCATGTGATGCTCGATATAAATGATGAATTAATCTCAATACATGCTCCCAGGATGTTTAATCCATCATCATACACCAAAACTGTCAAGGTTTATTACTCAGATTCAACAAGCCTAGTAACTTATCTACTTACTCCTAATTTTAACCTTCAAAGTCCAATTAAGCTTGCCCTCCGGCAAAGGAATGGACCTTGGTAAACGCAGCGGCACCTCATATTCTCCGAGTGTTGCTAAAGGCACTTGGAGATGTAGGTTTTCAGGTGCAATGTTCACACATAGTTGTCTTGCCACCTAAAATTACCATAGCACTTAAGAGTCAGAAGTAGAGGGGAAAAAAATGAAATTAAAGGATGAAGACTCAAATTTGGTCCCTAAAATTTGGGGTTCAGCTGAAACTGATCTCCCAAATTTTCGATGACCCAATTTAGTTCACATAATTAAACTTGTAACTAAATTTGGTCCCTCGATTACTATTTCGTAACGTTGTTCCCTCATAAACCTACACCACCACCGCCTCCTCCTCTTCACTGCCAACACCACCTCCTCCTCCTACTCTTCAACCCCAATCACCAAATGACACCAAGATGGGGTCCTGAGGGTCTGAGGTGAATGGTTAGAACAAGGTAGTGGTTATGGTGGTCAAGGTGGTGGTGAGAAAGAGAGAGAATGTGTACAAAGATAAAGTGAAAAGGAGAGGAAGACACAAAATGATGTCATTTTGGCCTTTAGTCAATAACACCACATCATCACTTCCTCAAAGGAATAATGATTGAGGAATCAAATTGAGTCACATTATTTAATTTCAGGGATTAAATTGGTCACCAAAAATTTAGGGAAAAAATTTAATCGATCCACAAATTTCAGGGACCAAATTGAATCTTTACTTGAAATTAAACTTTGACATATATACATGTTTATAATCTCAAAGCATAAATAATTAAATATGGATGTAGAGCTTTTTATTCATCAAGTTGAAAGTAATACAATAACCCCATAACTTATGCAGATCCTAATTTTCTTTCATAAGAAACTAACTTTTTTATCAGTCATGTCTTGCAGCAGAAACACTAAAAACTAAAACTAAGAGAGTTCTTTCAATTATTAAATTAGAATGTGCAGAGACTGAGAATGAGAGAGAGCACAAGCCTGAGCTTATGTGATTAGTGTTGCATAGGAAAAGATGGAAGTGACGAGGTTTTAATAGGTATCTATATTGCTGGCGTATATATAGTTTAGTATACCATTCTCAAACAGATGGACAGATAGAAGTGGTAATCTATCCAAGCAAGCATGGACTTCTTTCATAGAAACTATTTATTACCAAGTGTCCACAATTTACTAGAGTAAACGAAATATAATAGGTCATAGGTAATAAAGGACAACGGAGCAAAGGAAGGAATTGGACGTCAAAACTTGCGTGTGTGGCAAGGAGGCAGAAGAAGGGAAAAAATCGTAAGAAACAAAGATAAGTGATCAGATTGGTAAGAATGAACAAACTCTCAGACCTCTTTAAGATTTCAATCTTTTCCAATTTTTCAATGAAATGAATAGGGATTCCTGCCATAGTATAGAGATAGACTCTATTTTATCTCAACTTTAATCACACCACCACCATGATAGCACAACGAGGTCTACCTATTTTGTTCTCAATTGAAAACGACAGGATTTAACATACCTAACGACTTGGGAGTACATAATGGTTTTAATATCACATCAAGATGATTAGGTACACAGGAATTCTGCAGCCATTGTAGTTCTTACCAAAGACACGGGAAACTAAAGTGAACCATTGAACAGACCAAGTTGCAAATCATAATGGTAGGAAACGTATAAAATATCCAAAATAAAATAAAGTAAACCATCAATACTAACTGTATTTTGTTTTTGGGGATAAAATAACTGGATTTTTTTGTTAACATGCTATATTCATGTTTCTTATTTTCATGTTGCTATCAACATTTGACTAGTGCAGAGAAAGCATTACCTCAGCCACAAGAGCATCTTTTGTCATAGGTGAACGTAACTCCAAAGGATCATCTTTTGATGCACGGACCTTTGCTTTTTGAACATCAATTAATCTCCGCAAGACCTATCAATACACGCAAATCCATATCAAAATGCCATATATCTATCTACATGAAAGATTTAACATGATAGAAGTAAATGTTTCTAATTTACAACCTTTACGAACTATGTACTTGGGAGTATCATCACAATACCTACTATAATTTGAAGTTTGAACCAGTAGCACATAAAAAGAAAATTCTCAAAATAATTCCTTTGTAATCAGTTAAGCTAAAATCAAATAACTAGAAAAGCTAAAGGATAACCTTAAAAAGAATTGTGCATTTGGTTCCAAACAGCAGTAAAAAGCTTTTAAGAGTAAACTACAAACCAGCTTAGCTTTATCAAGACGAAGCGCAGCCCTTTCATACTCTTTCATCATATCTTTCTTTGACTCTTTAATTACTGTAACATCCTTTTGTTCTTCTTCTCCTTCAATTGGCTGACAGATCTGAAGAATGGAAAATGCAGCACTAATGACTGTTGATGGTAGAGAAAGTTCAAAAGAGTTGGCAATATGAATATGCAATTGTTTACGTGCCAAGGTCAGAAGCATAAATCGTTGACAATGTACACAAGACATGCATTTACATAAACACAGATGGAAAGGGAAAGGATGCTGATATTTTAACAATGCCATCTGACAATATTATTGTCATGCTATTCGAGTAGATAGCAATGCACAGAATTGAAAAAATAGGAAAAAATAAACACGATGATAAATGGCATTGACCAAGTAATTACATAGTTGAATAAAGCAAAACTGAGGTCAAAGTGAAACCGGGTAAAAGCCTAAAATAAACCTTGCGCTGCTCGCTTATGAGATGAGCAAACTTGTCAATATTAGGGACAGCAAGGAGCTTTGGCATTAGGTGGTTGCGAAAATATCCTGGGGCGACTTTGACAGTATCACCAGCCTTTCCCAGCTTATCTACGTCCTTTAAATAGGAAATTGGAAATGTCAGTAAATCGAATTGAATCCATCAAGAAAACAAACATCAGACCTAAGAAAGAGACAATTACAGAGGTGAGGATGACTTGGAGCTTCCTCATGTATCGAAGTCCTTGAGAAGCATACCAGATTGGATTTACGGCAGTACTATCATAACTAGCATCTCTAAATCTAAGTACCTGCTTAACTCCATGTCTGCCATATCTAAGATAACAACCCATTTAGCTTAAGACTGAAATTCACAATCACCGTCTTTCTCTCTGTCAAAACCCAGAACAAATAGCTATTAGTATTGTTTCAATAAAGTCCATTTCTTCAAAACAAGTTTGTTTGCTTTTCTGTAGACTAAAAAGAAATCAAATTCCATTTATGAAATAACAAAAGTTTCTATTAAAATAACACAGTCCTAAAATCAAACTTAAATATAATAATACAAATATCAATCACAAATTACATTAGAGTGCAATACATATCTCAACCCCAAAATACAGTATCCTAATCACAAATTAAAGTAAGATACAAATCTCAATCCCAAATTACTGTATACCAAAAGAAGAAAACATAGTGACCACTTAAAATATGTAAAATGTTTGTAACTTATATTGATTATCCATAAGAAGCCCTCTTCCATGAAGTCTTAAAACTAGTCAATTGAAAGTATCAAAAACACAAAAATCATTCGTATTACATGACATGAATTCTAGTTATAATGTTTCTCTAATTCAAAAAAAATATGGCTAAATACTTCATTTCTTTCAAATTGTCTACAATTAATGAACTTGGTTCCCAGATGCATGAACGTGATCTTTACATACACAATAAAATTACCTCAAACATAAAACGAAATGAAAAAAAAAATCAGATATTAAAAGAAAATTACCAAGCTCACCTGGAAACAACGGAGACGATAAGGATGCCGGCGCCGGAGGGGATACGCAGATGAACGAGGCTGAAGTGCTGGAAGCACACCGCTGCTATTGGCGTTTGGTGTTAGGGTAGGGATATTTTCGGAATTCTACTTCGGTTAGCTATTTGCCTCCTATTTCTCACCAAATCCATGTTGGGAATTTTACTGTAAAAGAGATTTTAATTTGCAAGTAAAAACTTTAAAATAAAAAGAGATTTATTAACGGATAAATCAATTCCACTGTAGTTAAAATAGAAAAATCTGTACTAATTTAAATAGTTGATAGAACAAGTTAATTCCTCTCACGATTAGGTAGAGCATAGACGATATAATTATATTTTTTATTAATAAAAAATACCTATAATACATTTTAATCTACATTTAATCTAAATGTACATTTTATTAAAATATCAGCAATATTAACTTATGTACTTTAAATTAAATATATAAATTTTAATTTTCATTT
>NC_029793.2:14931263-14933689 GCF_000816755.2 Arachis ipaensis | reverse complement strand
ATCTATATAAAATAATTACATTGATATAATGAAAGTACAAAACGTAGGTAACTATTTGCTTTCTTCAATTTTTTAAATTAAGAGCCTGCAAACGCAGGTTACATTTGGTGTTTTTATTTTTTTTTTTAAACGAACAATTTGCAAAACACAGGTTGCATTTTATTCATTTTTTTAACAACAAAACGTAGGTTATGTTTTATATTTCTTAATTTATTTTTTTTTTAAAGTTACAAAACGCAGCATGCATTTTGTATAGAAAAAAATATTTTAGTCTAGAGTCTAGCCTATAAATATTTTTATCCGTATTTCATACCAAACCTCCATTCCTCTTTCTTTTGTATTTGTGTGTTTTTTGACAATTAATAGTGTCAAAAAAGTTAGGTTAGGTGAAGTTAAAGTTATGAAATGTATTACAAATTTGTGGATGTATTATAACGGTGAGATTATACCAAACATACACGAAGGAGTGACTTTTGTTTGTGAAAGTCTATTTTCCTTTGCTATTCCATGCACCATGAGTTTTGTAGAGTTGCAAAATGATCTTTGTGAGAACATACAAAGTCACGTTTCAAAGAGAGTGAGCAAAATTTTATATACAAATCATGTACAAATATTTGGTGGGCTAATTTAGTTTCAAATAATGTCCATCACTGACGACGCATACATCCAGCAGATGTTTTATATTTATCAATAAAACTGATTTCACGTGCCAACGATAGAGTTATACGTTGAGTTTGAACAGCATATGGGGCTACGGCCCGGCAGATTAAGGCCCGTTTGCCACCCCTAGCTGGACGTGGTTGGTGAGGAGGTGAATATGGATGAGCTTGGAAATATAGATTGGGAAGAAGATAACAACGATAGTGAAGAGGAGTGACAAACCCCATTTGTAGGGTTTATCTTGTATTGATTTTTGGGGATTTTATCACCTTTTACCCATATTTATTCAATGAAATAGAATGGTTTTGTGATTGTCTCCTTATTTGTACCTAGATGTGAAAACATGCTTTTAGACCCTTAATTTGATGGTTTTTCATTCACCTTTGATTCCATAAGATGCCTTGATATATTTGTTAGTGATTTCAGATTGAAAAGGCTAGGAATGGATCAAAGGAGTGAAGAGGAAAGCATACAAAGTGGATTTAGAAGCTTTGTGGGCCCAATCCAACTCATTTTCTAATGCTATTTAAGCCAAAGATTGAAGGGGAATCAACATACTTTCATACTTTTCATACTTTAGAAGTTAGTTATCATTAGTTTAGTTTTTAGCTTAGTTTAGTAGTGAGAGTTAGTTTCTAGAGAGAGAAGCTCTCACTTCTCTCTAGAATTAGGATTAGGTTTAGTTCAATAACCTTAGATCTAGATTTTAATTCATGCTTTCATCTCCTCTACCTTTCAATTCCTTGTTGTTACATTCATTCTTCTTCCATTCTTTTATTGCAATTTCCTTTATGTTGTTCTTATGTTTTGTTGTAGATCTACTTTTGCTCCTTCTATTTTCTTTCAATTCAATTAGAGGTAATTCATAATAGTTGTGTTCCTTTTGATTGTTGTTGTTAATTCCTTGCCATAATTGTTGTTAGATTCTATTTTTGTTATCAATTTACTTTGCTTTTCTTTTATGCCTTCCAAGTGTTTGATGAAATGCTTGGTTGGATTTTAGTATAGATTTTGTTCCTCTTGGCTATGGTAGAGTAATTAGTGACGCTTGAGTTATCTAATTCCTTTGTTGATTGATAATTGGAGTACAACGAGATTTTATTAGTGAATTTCTATACCATAAAAAATCCAATCGTCAAGGAGTTTGAAGCCAACTACGAAGTCGATGACGAACACGATGACGGAGACGAGGCAGGCAATCTGGCAGTGCAAAATGAAGCAGATGCACTTGTAAACCAACACCCCTTTGGTATTCCATCGTTTATGCGAACTTTGGATCTCGTAGCCATGCATGCTCGAAAATTTTCTGAGTATGCGAATATGGGTATGTTATGTTTATTAATTAAAATTACCACTACCATTTCTTTATTTAGGTTTGACCGACTAGCGGTAGTTTGCATGTCGTAGGTGAAGGCAATGTTGCGGCGAAAAATGATAAATTTATTGTCGTAATAGAATTTGGTATACTATCTCTAGAGGAGTTGATTACATTGTGTATGAGTCCATTGAAGCAGACCCATCGATAAAGGTAAAGTCTATTGTTGCAAAAGTTCAATTCAGGTTCAACTACACTGTAAGTTATCGCAAGGCTTGGTTAGCAGTAGAAATCAGTCACAAAAATTTTCGGTGATTGAGAAATTTTTTACCCGACTCTACCAATATAGTTGAAAGCAAGTTATGAAGATACCAAGATCTCGTACTCAAATAAAAGTTCTTATTTATCGTGAGAATGAGGAGGTGAATGATATAAAAGTTTTCCATCGCAT
>NC_029793.2:14930612-14931212 GCF_000816755.2 Arachis ipaensis | reverse complement strand
TGCCGTTGGAGTCCGCCTCGCTTCTGCCGCCTCACGCCTCGCCGCCTCCGCGTCGCCGCCTCCGCCTCGCTTCTGCTGCCTCTGCCTCTGCCTCACGCCTTATTTCTGCTTTCATGCTTTTTGTTTCTGTTTGGTGTTGTTTCTGTTTTTGTTTGGTGTTGTTTCCTGCTTTTTTAGTGGTAGTCTTGGTGGTGGTGGTTGTGGTTGTGGTTGTGGTGTTGTTTCCTACTTTCTTGGTGGTGGTCTTGGTGGTGGTGGTGATGGTTGGTGGTTGGTGGTGGTTGTGATTGTGGTTGTGGTTGTGGTTGTTGGTGTTGGTGTTGGTGTTGGTGTTGGTGTTAGTGGTGATGGTGGTGGTTGTGGTGGTGGTGGTGGTGTTGGTGGTGGTGCTGGTAGAGGAGGTAATTGTGTTGGTAGTGGTGAGGGTATTTTTGTCCAAAAAAATTAAAAGGACGATTTTAATACGAAAAAAAACGTTAAGTATGATTCTAAATCAGAAATTACGTTGGGGACGATTTCGATTCCGATCCTCAACGTGAGGGACCAAAACAATATTTATCCCTAATAATAATAATAATAATAATAATAATAATAATAATA
>NC_029793.2:14922707-14930598 GCF_000816755.2 Arachis ipaensis | reverse complement strand
ATCGGTCCTATAGTTTTACTGAATTTTTAATTAGGTTTTTATACTTTTTTTTTCTCCGATTGAGTCCCTATACCATATCAGATTTTGTAATTAAGTATCTGCCGTGACAAAAACGTTGGAATTAACGAAATATTCCGTTAAACAAAACGAATATGTCTAATACTTGACTTAATATTTTATATAGTTTAACAGAATATTCTGTTAATTTAAACGTTTTTGTTATGATAGAAATTTAGTTACAAAATCTGATGTGATATAGAGACCCAATTAAAAAAAAATAGAAAGACTTAATTAAAAATTTAATAAAAGTATAGAATTGACAGAATAATTAAACCTAATAATAATAGTAGTAGTTAATAATATGTTAAGAATAATAACAATAATAACGGTAATAATAACTGTATGTTCCGGTTACTTATACTAACAATAACATTTTACTAAATAATTTTAATCTTAATAATAATAATAATCAAACTAACAATTAACTTGTATACCAAAAATTTACTAATAACTCTAATAACAACACAAATAAATAAATTTATTCATAATTAAAATACAAAAAATACTTATTTTAGACATATCCATTAAAAATGATCCAAATATTTAATAATATATTTTTGAGATAATAAAAAATTACAAACTATTATTTAAGCTTTAAAGCGGTTCTTAAAGTTACACTTGAGCCTCAAAATGGTCATTGAAATTAATAGTTACTCAATTTTATTCTCGAACTTACACTCCGAGACTCATACTAGTCTCTAAGGTGCATTCCGTTCATCGGAATACTAAAAACGATGTCACTTTGTATTTATTAAAAAAAGAAAAAGAAAAACGCACTCCCCTTCTCCTTTCCCAACCCTTCCCCGGTTTCCCTTTCCTTTTTCCTTCTCTTTCTCTAATCTGAGGCCCTTTTTCTTCCCCTTTCCCTTCTTCTTTCCCAACCTGAGGCCCTTCTCCTTCCCTTTCCCTTCTCTAACCCGAGGCAACTGCCACCGCTTCTTGCCGGCTTCCGTTATGGCGTTACCCCCTTTTTCAACCTAGTCTCTCCTCTCTACCTTTTCTCTTGTATGGGTTCTTTTTTTTAATTTTTTTACTGCAATGGAGTTTATTTTGTTACTGGTTGCATAAAATTTTAAACTTGATAAATGGATTTGTAGTTTAAGTGGAAGATGACTTTGAATTGAGTTTGTTGAAATGGTGTGTATTGATGAGTAATGAGAATGTTTAGTTAATTCATCTATGAAAATTGATAGTTGATTGTGTATGAAGAAAAATAGAATAAGGTAATTGAGGAATTAATTTTGAGATCAGGGATACTAATAGGAGACAAGAGAAGAAGGAGAGGCAGAGAGAGATAGAGAGGAGACAAGAGTGTAAAAGACTAGGTTGGGGAAGGGGGCGTGCGGCAAGGCGCAGCGCAGCATCGTGACGGAGGCCGGTGAAAAGCAATAACAAAGAGAAAGGGGAAGGAAAAGGGGAAGGGGAAGGGGCTCGGGTTGGGGAAGGAGAGAGTTGGGTTTTCTTTTTTTATATAAATATAAAACGGCATCATTTTCAGTGTTCCGATAAATAGAAAGCGCATTAGGGAGTAGTATGAGTCTCGGAGTGCAAGTTCGAGGATAAAATTGAGTAACTATTAATTTCAGGGACTACTTTCAAATTCGAGTGCAATTTCATAGACTAATTTAAAACTTAACTCCTAATTTTACTCCTCACTCACTCAACATTCTTCCTCTTCCTGGGTCGTCTTCTTTTTTAAAATCAAAACGTAGAAATGATACAAGGCTAAATTGTGCTTACATGCCTTCTAAGCAAATGCAACACACGTTATAAAGACTCCCATCACCCTTTTCCTTACACGTGTCACACATGCAAGCTATTTTTCTGTCAAACTCAGGTCATGTTTAGTATCTCCCAATATGATCAAATTGCAACTTTAGTCTATATGCAGGAGATAGAGGAGATGTTTTAATATTTAGTTGTCCCTCCTTACAAAACGCAAGCAACCATTTTCTTTTTTTCTTCCTTCAAAGCCAATTGTAACCTACGTTTTGCAAGTATATGCACTTGTAGGTCCATATCAGTACATAATACATCATACAATAATATATTTAAATTATTCTATCTTTTACTCCATTATTAAATTAATTTATGCATTTTAGACATACCCAAATGATAGTATCACACAATTGCTTGGGCTGCTTAATGAGCAATGGTGGTAAAAACAGTGAATGGGTATCACTGGAACTCATTTAATGACTGTTACGGATCCGAGCCACGGATCCAGGACCCGAGACTGTATCCAATCCCGGCTTCTCGGGTCCGACCCGCACCTCGCTCAGAAGGCCCAAAAACCGGCCCTCTAGAGCTCCTAACCGACTTTTGAATTCACACGTCCATCTTATCTTAACCAGATAAGATAAGATAAGAATACCTATCATCTATAAATAGAGGACCCAAGTCCCTCCAGGTATTCATTCATTCCTCACACCCTATACCTCTTAGATCCATTCTGACTTGAGCGTCGGAGTGTCTTTGCAGGTACCTCCCCCCATTGCTCCAGTCAAGTGATCCGGCATCTGCCTCAACCCGCAAGTTCTTGATCCATCTCTCAACCCGTACCAGAGACATCTTGTACATTGGCGCCGTCTATGGGAACTTGCGCCAGCCGAGCCGGATGGGGGACGTCCTGGAGGAAACCCCCTCAAGCCAGGATGACTCTCGACCGCTTAACCCAACCCCAGAACACCGGGAGTCACAAACCAAGCAAGAATAGCAAGTACTGTCCATCACACGAACAACTACGTCGTCACGGACCAACGATATCCTGAGAAAGCTAGGGACAAAGCGGCACAGATCATCCAGGATCTCTGCCTCCGGGTCCAGGAGCTCGAAGGCAAACTGACTAATAGAGAAAAACACAACAACGAACGCGGAAGCCAGGCAACTTCCAGATCAAGATCTCACCACGGCAGGTCACCAACCCGACGACATGATAGGAGAGACAGTTGCAGCACCTCAAGCGACCACGGTCACGAGAAATCGTCGGAACGGCGATACAACAAGAAGCACAACCGCAGCGCTTCCCAAGATCTAAGTCGTCAACACGACTCAGACGAAGATCGGAGGTACCGAAATACCAAGCGCACAAGAAACGACTACACAATAATGGGAGCTACACCCTTCATAGAAAGAATCTTAAGAGCGAAACTCCCTAAAGGTTTCAACAAACCTACCGACATGAAGTACGATGGGACCAAGGACCCCCAAAAACATCTAACGGCCTTCGAGGCCAGGATGAACCTAGAAGGAGCGGCTGACGCGGTCCGATACAGAGCCTTCCCGGTAACCCTTGCAGGGCCGGCAATCAAATGGTTCAACGCCCTCCCAAACGGATCCATAGCCAGTTTCCACGATATAACACGAAAGTTCATGGCCCAGTTCACAACTAGAATCACCAAAGCCAAACACCTCATCAGCTTGCTAGGGGTTACGCAAAAACAAGAAGAATCCACAAGGAAATACCTCGACCGCTTCAACGATGAATGCCTGACGGTCGACGGACTCACGAATTCCATCGCGAGCCTTTGCTTAACCAATGGACTCATGAACGAAGATTTTCGCAAACACCTCACCACCAAACCAGTATGGACCATGCACGAGATCCAGAATGTCGCCAAAGATTACATCAATGACGAAGAAGTCAGCCAGGTTGTCGCCGCCAACAAACGGCAGCACGGCAACACCCAACACGGCAACTCGGCTTCTCGCCAAAATCCCCACCCAGAGAGAATCAAAGGGACCACCCCAGACCGACAAATACAAACCGACCACCAAGAATTGGCAAATTCTCTAATTACACGCCCCTGACAGCACCGATTACTGAAATATACCACCAAATAGCAGATCGAGGCATCATTCCGAAAGCCCGAAAACTCACAGAAAGGACGGGAGGCAACAAAACCCTCTACTGCGACTATCACCGAGGTTACGGTCACAAAACACAAGATTGTTTCGACCTTAAAGACGCCCTCGAACAGGCCATACGAGACGGCAAACTCCCAGAATTTGCCAAAATCATCAGAGAACCAAGACGCGCGGAAAGAGACAGGTTGCCAGAAAAAGACGGGCGTAACCCGAGAACCCAAAAGCAACCGCCCAGGGAAAGCCCAGAAGACGACCCGACCATCATCGTAAACGTCATTACGGGTAAGGACATATCGAGCAAGTCGAAACTAACAATAAAAAAGATCTCAAAGTAATGGCGGTGAGAAACCAGACTCCAACCATCGCGGCCGACAACACGATAACCTTCTTACCAGAGGATTGCCAGCACGGCACCTCGGCCGAAGACGCCCCCTTCGTCATCTCGGCTAGAATCGGAACAGGACTAGTACGAAGGATACTGGTAGACACCGGGGCAGACTCGAATATCCTCTTCCGAGGAGCCTTCGATAAGCTCGGGCTCCACAACGACAACCTCCAAACACACCGCAACGGTGTCACGGGACTCGGAGACAACTTTCTCAAACCAGATGGCTCAATCACCCTTGCCTTTCCCCTACCAAACATCGATGGATTAGTAGATGCCGCATCCGGCCACCGATACCTCAGCTTCATGGATGTATATTTTGGCTACAACCAGATTTCGATGCACCAACCAGACGAAGAAAAAACAGCGTTCATCACCCCAGACGGGACATACTGCTACACAGTGATGCCCTTCGGCCTGAAAAACGCTGGAGCCACCTATCAAAGACTCGTCAACAAGATATTTCAAAACCTGTCCGGAAGCAAACTAGAAGTCTACATAGACGACATGCTCGCTAAGACTGAATCCGATGAACAACTCACCGACGACCTCAAGGTCATAATGAACACCCTACGAAAGCACCAAATGCGACTCAACCCGGCAAAATGTGCATTCGGGATGGAGGCGGGGAAGTTCCTCGACTTTATGATCACGCAACGCGGAGTTGAAGCAAACCCGAAGAAATGTCGCGCCGTCCTCGAAATGACGAGCCCAAAAAACCTCAAGGACATCCAAAAGCTCACCGGCCGATTGACGGCGTTATCACGCTTTCTCGGGGCATCGGCCCAAAAGGCGATCCCCTTCTTCAAATTAATGAAAAAAGGAGCCCCTTTCAAGTGGGAAACGGAATGCGAAGAAGCATTCCAACATTTCAAGAGAGTCTTAGCGGAACCACCAATCCTCGCCAAACCCCAAACAGGGGAAACACTCTACCTGTACCTCTCCATTACGGAAGAGGCACTCGCAGCAGCACTCATCCGTGAAAACATGAAAAAGGAACAAGAACCTATCTACTTCATAAGCAAAGTCTTGCAAGAAGCGGAAACTCGCTACTCACGACTAGAAAAATTAGCTTTTACACTCCTCACGGCCTCCCGGCGCCTGCGACAATACTTCCAGGCCCACCCCTTGACGGTCCGAACCGACCAAGCGGTCAAACAAGTACTACAAAAACCCGACCTTGCGGGAAGAATGTTAGCGTGGTCCATCGAACTATCTCAATTCCAAATCAAGTTCGAACCCCGGTACGCGATCAAAGCACAGGCCATGGCCGACTTTATCGCCGAGATGACCCCAGGAAACTCCACCCCCGAATCGTGGAAACTACATGTTGACGGCTCATCGAACGTCACCTCTGGAGGTGCCGGAGTCATTCTCGAAAGTCAGAACGGAGTCGTAATCGAACAATCAGTACAATACGAATTCCCAGTCTCAAACAACCAGGCAGAATACAAGGCCCTCCTGGCAGGCCTAGCCCTAACTCGGGAGGTCGGAGCAAAGGTCCTAGAGGTAAACACCGACTCACAGGTAGTCAGCTCCCAAATCAACGGAGACTACCAGACACGAGACCCCCTACTCCAACAGTACCTCGCCAAGGTAAACAAATTAAAAGAAGGATTCGAGCGAGTTACCATACAACATGTCCCTAGAGAACGAAACGCCAGGGCAGACCTACTTTCCAAACTAGCCAGTACCAAACCAGGACACGGTAACAAATCACTAATCCAGGAAGTCGTCAAGTCACCCTCCGTGTCAACGACAACCAACGCTCATCTGACACTCTCGAACCAAGGATCTTGGACCTACCCTATCCTACAGTACCTCCTTGACGGAACACTGCCACCGGATCCCAAAGAGGGAAAATGAATAAAACGGGAAGCCGCCAACTATATCGTTGTCACAGGACAGTTATACAAACGCGGATTCTCGCAACCCCTGCTCAAATGCCATCATACACCAGAAAACAAATTCTAATCTACACTAAGCAGAGACAAAACAAAACACGAAGGAAGATAAAAGGAAACAGAAAGAAGCAGAAGAACACCAACCTGATAATGCGAAGGAAATAAACCCAAGGAGAAGATGCTACGACAGAAGATCAAACCAAAACCACAGAGTGCAAAAGGAAAGTAGAAAATGCTCTTTTGGAAGAAGAAAGCAGTAGAGAAATGAAGCAAACGAGGGAACTGAAGAAGGAAAACCAAAACGGTTTTGAAAAAATAAAATAACGCAAATACCCCTGGAAAGCAAAGCAAACGTGAGGGCTAAAGAGGGAAACACCCCCTCGCAATAAATGCCCCCTTGGAAAAAGTAACTAATAAATCACGCCTCGAAAAACGCAACGGGCGCAGCGGATACGGAAGAGTCACGTCAGACCTAAGCGGTCAGACGAATCTTCCACGAGACGAAACCGAGACACCGGCCTCATCTCGAAAGAACCAAACGACCACTCGAGAAAAACTAAAGGCCTAAGCCCACGGTGAAAATAGCATCTCCCAGCGACAGACCGACCTCGCTCGCTCTCCCGCTGCGGGGGCAACTGTTACGGATCCGAGCCACGGATCCAGGACCCGAGACTGTACCCAACCCCGGCTTCTCGGGTCCGACCCGCACCTCGCTCAGAAGGCCCAAAAACCGGCCCTCTAGAGCTCCTAACCGACTTTTGAATTCATACGTCCATCTTATCTTAACCAGATAAGATAAGATAAGAATACCCATCATCTATAAATAGAGGACCCAAGTCCCTCCAGGTATTTATTCATTCCTCACACCCTATACCTCTTAGATCCATTCTGACTTGAGCGTCGGAGTGTCTTTGCAGGTACCTCCCCCCAGTGCTCCAGTCAAGTGATCCGGCATCTGCCTCAACCCGCAAGTTCTCGATCCATCTCTCAACCCGTACCAGAGACATCTTGTACAATGACTAAGGGATGAAGGACACGGATCAGAAGAACAGGGTAGTGTTGATGGCTTTAGAGGGAAGTCAATTTTGAAAATCAACGTCGAACTCCAGAGACAACGGCGGAAGACGGCGAAGCCTCAAGCACGACAAGGGTCCATTAGCTAACATCCATGGAGCACCGCTCCAGAGATTCAACTGAAGATGTCGTATCGGGTGGCGGGGCTGGGTGTTTCTGAGTCGGATCAGCTTGTTGACTTGGCCCATAGCAAAAAAGAAAGGATCCGAATTAAAACCAAAATAATTGTTTACTATAAACATGATAAAAATAACTCATTCTAAGAGTTATCCTTTTTCAAATGATGAGTAAAGTATCGTTTTTGTCTCCAACGTTTGGTATAAGTCTCAAAGTTATCCAGCCAATGAGTAATAGCTCAAATGGCATAGTCTCCCCATACTCAATTAGAGGTTACGGGTTCGAGTCTCATATCTTTGGTAAAAAAAAAAGTCTCAAAGTTATTCATAACGTTTCAATCATCCTATTTAAGTCCCTAACGTAGAATTGACGGCGGGACAAAATTGAGAACGTTAGGAACTTAAATAGAACGAAAATGTTGGGGACAAAAATAATACATAAAAATAAATTTTAATTTTATCCTTCAATAATATCACTTTTTATT
>NC_029793.2:14921651-14922669 GCF_000816755.2 Arachis ipaensis | reverse complement strand
TGTGATTAAGTGTAATTTACTTAGATGTGATTAAAAAATAATTGAATATTATATATAGTAAAAAATTGATATTATTGAAGGATAAAATTAAAATTTATTTTTATGTATCGTTTTTGTCCCCAACATTTTCGTTTTATTTAAGTTCCTAACGTTTCAAAATCGTCTCAATTTTGTCCCGCCATCAATTCGATCCCTTACGGCAGGACAACATTAAGCCAATTTTGAAATATTATGGATTTAAATAGGACGATTGAAATGCTAGAGACAACTTTAGAACTTATCCCAAACGTTTCAGGCAAAAATAATACTTTACTCTTTTAACATTATTTTCATGTATTTAAGATAGTGTTTGGTTAATATCTTTTAGACATAAATACACATATATAAATACATAATTATACTCATACAAAGATATACAAATTTTTTTTATTGTATTTAGTAAGGTTACATAAGACACTATAGTCTAAATAAAATATCAATTTTACCTTTCAAATTATAATCACTACTTCACCACCATCATCCCCAGTTCACCAGCACTTTCATTTCTTTCCACCATTATCATAATTAATTTTCAATCTCAACCCAAAATACTATTATCAACCACTCTAATTCAATTATCAATTCAACAATTAATTGAAAAAAACTAAAATCAATAATTAATTAATCAATTTTTTTAAAAGAAAAAAATAAAAATCGAAGAAATTGAATTAGTGAGAAAAAGGCGGTGAAGGTTCGGCTTACAAATATAATCTGTAAAACAAATGAAAAGATAGAGGGAGACAATACGTGATGAAAATAGATACATAGATACACACTAGAACACAAGATGACAAGGTACACAGAAGAGGAAATCCATAACAGCAATGTTTAGAGGAACAAACACAGCTGAGTGTGAAAATAAAAAGAACAGAAAAAAGGGAAAGGAAAGAGAATAAGAGGGATTAAGTTTAGGTTGGGGATAAAGTTAAAATTTTAAAAAGATAAAAAAAAAATAAAAATTTATGCCTCATAAATTATG
>NC_029793.2:14921037-14921645 GCF_000816755.2 Arachis ipaensis | reverse complement strand
ATATATATATTATGTATTTCTGTGTACTCCCGTACTCATTTACATTCTGTGTCTCAGTAAACAAATATTAAAGCATTAAATAGTAATAACATGCCTTGCTTAATTAAAAATTAATATATTATTAATCACTGATCACTCTTGTCCTTTGTCATGATTAGCTTTTCCACCTTACATCACTCCTATAACTCCATTTTACACGCGTTAGTTTTATGGTGAATTAAATGGAATATGTTTACGTAGTCAAATTGCATGTATATATATAGATGAACTAGGTAAGGCTAATAACATTTATAACAAATTAAACCCTAGCTGACAATTTCTTAGATATGAGTTCTCTAATATTTGTTTTTCTTATTGTCCTTTTTACTGATGATGGTGTTCTTGTTAGAGGAGGAAATAGCGAAATAAACTTTGATCAAAATTACAAGGTGATATGGGGTGATAATCATGCTGTGTCTTTAAATCAAGGGACAGAAATTCAGCTCTTAATGGATAATTCTTCAGGAGGTTAATTACTTAATTATACTAATAAATCATGCATATTTTCTTTAATTATTTAGTTTAAAAATATATTGTTTTAAAATTTATTTTTTCAAAGATGCTTTCTA
>NC_029793.2:14919520-14920217 GCF_000816755.2 Arachis ipaensis | reverse complement strand
TATATTTTTTTTATATGTAATGTGATTTGTATTTGCATTTTAGACAAATAAAAGCTACACCATCAACATGTAATATTACATAAAATTAACGACTAATTTTAACTTCTCCTATCAAATATTTAAACCGGTTGGATACTTTGACTTTCGTATTTATTTATTAGTATTCTTGTCCCTTTTCCATGCCCTAAATAGATAGAGTACATCCCTTCAATTACAAATTATCGATGGAATTTATATTGCATTTTTATTATTTTTGTAGCTATATTATTATATAATCAGTAATAATTTACATTCATATTTATAGATGCTTGCACACAAAAAATATATACTTTGCATATATATTTACCAAAAATTTACACGCATAAATCAATACGATTAAATTTATTTGTTAAAAATAATTTAATATTTATATTAGTCAAATAATAACAAAAAATACTAAAAATTACTATCTTGCATTTTGTTTTTGTTGCTGGTTTCAATTTAATTTATTAAACATGAAGGAGCTGGGATTGGATCCAAGATGGACTATGGCTCCGGATTCTTTCATCTAAGGATCAAAGTACCAGGAAACGATTCTGCGGGAGTTGTCACGGCCTATTATGTAAGTTTTGTAATTATATTTTCATATGTTTTTTTTATAGTAATTAAAATTCTATGATTTGACCAATAAAAAAAAAGTGATATTTTAGTTATTATT
>NC_029793.2:14896091-14919322 GCF_000816755.2 Arachis ipaensis | reverse complement strand
CACATTTTTATTTATTTATATATCTTTCATAAAGTATAAAAATATATACTACTTTATGGTAAAAACCACCTTATAATAGTACATTATTAGTATTGTGGCCACAATATATTTGAATTAATATTAACCAATTTTGTCTTTTTTACAATAAAAAAATATTGGTTATCCAGCGTTATCGTAGTTTACTTGCGACTTAATGTGCAGATGAGTTCACAAGGAAGTTCAAGCAGGCACGACGAGCTAGACTTCGAATTATTGGGTAACAGAGAAGAGAAGCCGTACATATTACAAACCAATGTATTTGCAGATGACGGAGGAAATAGAGAGCAAAAGTTAAAGCTTTGGTTTGATCCTAGACAAGATTTCCACGACTACCAAATCCTTTGGAACCAACATCACATTGTGTAAGATATAACCTATGCTATGCGAATTTGAAATTTGTTTTAAGTAAAAAATATGTTAAATATTTTTTTAATATCTTGTTTTACAATTTTTTATTTTAGAAAATAACATGGATATGATATTTTTTTTAATAGATATTATTTTGATATTAATATATTTTTAATAACTAAGATTTTTTGTTGTTAATTAAAAAATAATTTAAATATATAATTAATTGATAACAATCATTTTAATACAAATTTTACAAATATTTTATGTAAATTATTTGTTATCAAATATAGAATTGTCAAAATAGGTCATCGGACTATCTAAGTACGTGGATTATACAAACTAATTTATTTATTTATTTATATACCTTCATTTTTAGGCTCAGACTAGCTATTATTGTTAGTTCAACAAGTTGTATAGATTTTTTTTTTTTGAAAAATATTTGAATAAAGTATTCTAATTTGAGAAAAAAACTTAGCCATATATATGATTATACTATTTGCCAATAATAAAAAAATCTTGCATATTGTAGCTTTTTTGTGGACAATATCCCCATTAGGGTATTCAAGAACATGAGTAATATTGGCGTTAGCTATCCAACAAAGCCAATGCAAATACATGCATCTTTGTGGGATGGAGATAGTTGGGCAACAGATGGAGGCAGAACCAAAATAAATTGGAGCAGTGCACCTTTCAAAGCATATTTCCAAGGCTTTGATGTTAAAGGCTGTGAAGTTCTTCAAAACTCATCAGATATTCAACATTGTGATTCTGATAAGTACCAATGGAATACCCCAAGCTTTTGGCAACTGGACCCTGTAAGACAAAGACAATATGAAGATGTGAAGACGAGATACATGATCTATGACTATTGTACTGATAGGAAGAGGAATCCCACACCTCCTTTGGAGTGCCAACATTGAATTATTACCATTAAATTTTCAATTATTATTGTTGCGGTTCTTGTTCTTAATAAATAGGGCTGAAATAATGGATTTTTTATTTAAATAAGTAAAATAAAAATAATATTTACAGATATATATTGTACTCAGTATTTACAGAAAATTACGTTTTTTTATTAGTTATTTTATTGGCACAGAAAATAATATAATTATGAGTGTATCTCAATGAGTAACAAAAGATTTTATACATATATTATTTGTTTCAGAAAAAATTTGTATTTTTTAAAAGTGAATTATAGGATTCAGAGTAAAAGTCATACAGATTTAAAGATTTGCTTACTGAACTACACTTTCTAAAGCCACACTTTTCACTTAAAATTATAGCTCTTCACAAAGAAAAGCGTCACCTAATGGAAAAAAGTAAATTAGAAGATTTAAGAGAAGAAATAATTAAGTTATCAAAATTAATAGATAAAAAATTAATGATTTTAACTAATGTTAACTGTAATGACACCGAATTCTTAAAATCAATACAAAATGATTTTTCTCAAAATCTTTATTTTACTATAAGTTTTATTGAAGGACTTTAAAAACCTGAAAAAACTTATTTTTCACACAGAATTTCTAAAAAATGTTACCATGGAAATGATTTCCCACATCTTTATCATACTTTTAACCCACAATTAAATTCTATAGTAGATATGCTTGAAGAAATATTAGTATCCATAAAATTTCAAAAAAATAAGGAAAAAGAGAATTCCAAAGAAGAAAAATTTCAAAATATAATCAACATAACAGATTTAAAAGTAAAACCACCACTAAAATTATGAATATTGAGAAAAAATTAGAAGAAGTTACAATGCTTTTTAAACAATTAAAAATGGCTCAAGAAAATAATATTATGGAACAGAGTTTTCAAATAGAAGAAGAATTAGTAAATTCTGAAAATATAGAAAATGAAGAACACATCCTAGATTATTCAAGTGACGAAGAACCAGCAATTCCAATACAAGTAAAAAATGAAGCTGGAACATCTAAGGATAATCAATCTCAATTTAAATGGGAAACAGGTTTTGATAATTATGCTTTTAAAAAAGAATTTATAAATAAAGATTCAAAATATACAAAAATACCATCAAAATACGTTCATAAAATCCAGGAAATGGAAGGAGAAAGAATGCTCGATTTAGACTGTAAAAAGAATGAAAAAGAAATTTTCACAAACTGGTTGAATTTCTTCTTATTAGAAGCCTTTACTAATCCAAAATTTAGTGAATTGTCTGGAAGAGACATTTGGAATTACATAGGGTTTCATACTAAAGGAACTATAAGAGATTATATGACATCAATAGAAAACCAAATAATAGAAGAATTAGCAACAAAAACAACAGCTTATGATAATATATTATATATAATGATGATTCTATATAAAGAATTTTTTGGAAAAAATATTATAGATCATAGACAAGAAGTCTATAATAAAGAATATCAAGGAAGAGAAATAACAATAAAAACAAAAGACAAAAAAATGACTATTGCCCAAATAAAAAAGAAAATTGTAAGTGTTGGTATTGCCAAGAAGAAGGACAATATACAAATGAATGTCCAAAAAAGAAGGATAAAAAGGATCGTACTAAACAAATAGAAATTGCTAAGTCTTGTTTCATGGAACCATTAGAAGAATCTGATGATAACTTAGACTATATTTTTGAATATGTCTCAGAAACAGACTCAGAGACTGAGTAATAATGCCACATTTATTACTATAAAAATAACAGAAAAGTTTATAAATGCTTTCATAGATACTGGAGCAACACAATGCTTTGCTAGTACAAATATAAAACTTGATTGGAAAAAATTAAAGAAACCATTAAGAGTTAGAATAGCTGACAAATCAATACATAAAATTGACCAAAAAGTAGAGATGGCTGAAATTTTTATTCAAAATTATAGGTTCATTGTTCCATCTATATATATGTTAGATTTTGAAATGGATTTTATCATAGGAAATAACTTTTTAAAGCTATATCATCCATTCATTCAAGAATTAACATATATAGTTTTAAAAGCCCCACACGATTCTTCAATAAATCAAAAATCAAGACGTATAAAAATACCAACTACTACTATAGATAAGATCTTAAAATTTAAAATATTTTCTATATTAGAAACATGTTATTTAAATTTATACTTTCAGATAAATATTCCAAAAAATAATCTTGAAATAAAGATAGAAGAACTTTTGGATGAAATTTGTGCTGAAAATCCTTTAGATATTAAAAATACAAATAATGAATTAGTAAGCATTAAATTAAAAGATCCTACAAAAGAGATAAATGTTCCAAATAAAATTCCTTATTTCGCAAAAGATAGAGAAGAGTTCTCATTAGAATGTAGAGATCTTTTGGAAAAAGGAATTATAAGATTAAGTAGAAGTCCTCATGCGGCTCCAGCCTTTTATGTCGAAAACAATAATGAAATTAAAAGGGAAAAACGAAGAATGGTTATTAACTATAAGAAGATGAATGAAGCAACTATTGGTGATGCTCATAAACTTCCAAGAAAAGATTCTATTTTAGAAAAAATCAAAGGAGCAACTTGGTTTTCATCTCTTGATGCAAAATCAGGATATTGGCAACTTCGTTTAGACGAAGAAACAAAGAAATTAACTGCTTTTACTTGCCCAACAAAAGAATCAACAAGTGTGTTGCTCTATGAATGGAATGAATTACCATTCGGATTAAAACAAGCCCCAGTTATTTATCAAAGATTTATGGAAGAAAATCTAAAAGAGTTAAATGAATTTGTTTTAGTGTACATTGATGATATACTAATTTTTACAAAACAGGATAAAGAAGATCATCTTCAAAAATTATTAATAGTTTTAGAAAGATGTAAAGAAAAAGGATTAGTTCTTAGCAAAAAGAAAGCAAGAATAGCAAAACAAGAAATAGAGTTTCTTGCATTAATTCTATCTACTCAAGGAAAGCTAAAACTTCAACCTAATGTTCTAGAAAAGGTAAATTTATTTCCTAATAAAATAGAAGATAGAAAACAATTACAAAGATTTTTAGGGTGTATAAATTATATTTCTGATCAAGGATTTTTAAAGAATTATGTGAAAAACTTCCAGAACTTTATATTTCAGAAGAAAACGACTACTTAATAGTAGAAACAGATGCTTCAGACATAACCTGCTCAGGATGTCTAAAAGCTAAGAAAGCTATAAAAAGTTTGGAATAAGAAAAAGAATCACTAGATTCTAAATATTCCCCAAAGGAATTACTTTGCAGGTATATTTTAGGGACTTTTACTCCAACAGAACAGAGATATACCACTCATGAAAAGGAAACTCTAGCAGCAATTAAATCTCTTAAGAAATGGAAAATTGATTTACTACCCAGAGAATTTACATTAAGGACAGATTCAAGTTACCTAACAGGTTTCATACGATATAATTTAAAAGTTGACTATAATCATGGACGATTAGTAAGATGGCAATTATTTTTGTTACAATATCCAATAAAAATTGAATATATTAAGGGTGACAAAAATGTTATTGCAGATACATTAACAAGAGAATGGAGTTCGTCTACAACGCATTAGATCAAGAAATTCAAAAATATGAGCAAGAACTCGAAAAATACAAGCATTGTCAGCAAATAAGGACACAGATCCAATCCCTCAAGAAGGCCATTGAAACAATGAAATCAACACAACGAGCAAACCATCAGAGTTCAGCCAGCTAAGCATGGTGGACAAATCAGGTAAAGAAAAAATTTCAGAAAATAAAACAATTGCTGAAATTATTAAAAAATCCACCCAAGATAAAAAATATTATGTAATTTATAATGGCCCCATGAAAGGAGTATATGATGCCTGGGAAAAAGCAGCACCATTCACACATCAATCAAGGATAATTCATAAAGGAGGGTTTTTAACACTGGAAGAGACAAAGGAATCCTTCAGGGAATATGAAGCTCTTCATCCAGAGCAAACTCTAAAAAGAGCAGATAAAGCTCCAATTCAAACCCAGAGAACAGGGATAATAAGAAACATTCCTACAAGGGCTGAAATCAAGGAAAAGAAAATGGTATGTAGATCAAATCTCAGAGAAACCCTTAACATAGTCCTGTATTGGACTGAAGAAAAAAGGGCAATTTTGGGATATTATCCTATTGCCAAGGAACAGCTAATAAAGCTGGTTATATTTCCAAATGCTTCCCCATCTGACACCTATCAGTTTTTTCAGTATGGATTAATTGATACAATTTTAATTTTTAATGACCTAAAAATTATTAGTGAGTTTCCTGCAGGATTCGTTGATGCAGTGAAGAGATTTAAAAATATGATTGACAATGTAAATCCAAGGGATATATCCCTAAAATTTACAAACAGTCAACCTATTTTTAATGAAGAAGAAGAATGCTTGGTTCCAGCACACCAAGTAATATTCATGTCCGTCTTCCCAGGAAATTTTCAACCAATTGATCAGATTCAAGATTTAACAATTTACAGTCATGAAGGAAGGCTAGTCAGCACATTAGCAAGGGTCTTTGAAAGAACTCAAAAAATAACGAAGGAATCTCACACAAGGATTAATTATAAAAGTAGAAATACTCTGCTTGTGTCCAGTAAAAGAAATGAAATTGAAGAAAGAGAGATGAGACTCTTGAATCAGCATTCTACAACTTATTTGGACTTTTAGAAAAGCTCCCTGAAGGGATAAAGAAGAATCTCTGCTATTTGATAAAAGACAGAGAAGACCACAAGTGCCAGCTATGTGCCTCAGAGATATCTGAAGAAAGCAATAATGAAACGGAATCAACTCACATGATGAAGGAAGAAGACAATGCATCTGAGGGTCACATGATAAAAGAGGAAGACAGTGCATCTGAAGCATCTCTCAACATTATTGCATAGTGACGTAAGCACTTAGGTCATAGAGCACCAACAATGTAGCTGGTGCAAGAGAACAAACAATGACGTAAGCAATGACGTCATAAGAAGGGTAAGGATGGAAATTGTCCATCAAACCCAACTATTATAAATAGTTTGCTTAGGCAATTGTAGAAAGCATCAGACAATAGGAAGCAGGAGGCTAAGAGTACTCATATGCTAGGAGAGTAAGGAGGAAGCTGCCGAGGCGATTCTATAGTCTGAGGAAGAATTCCCTTAGGGAAAAATAGTTCTAAACTCCCCTCTGGAGTTAGTATCTATAATCTCCCCTCTGGAGATAAAAACCCCTTATGTAAAATATACTAAATAAAGGAAGTTGTTCTCCAGAAAGGTACATCTTCATTCTAGTCTTTCAATTATGAATTATTTAGAAAATTTAGAATTAACAGAAGAATCTGATTATTATAGATTAACTGCTTTATTAGATAATGAAAAGCAGGCTATTCTAAAAACATAATTAAATCTCAAATCAAATGAAAATTTTAATAAACAAAATCTTTTAAAAGAAGTTTTTAATAGAAAAAATATAATATACTATGGAAAAATTCAACTTGAAGCTCCTATAAAGATAAAATCTGCCAATGGAGAACTTGAAATAGCTAACAGATTGAGAAAATTAAGGATCAACAAAAAAGATCTAAAATTGGATGGATTCATATTAGTACTATACAAGTCTTAATCAAATCTACATATATGAAAGGAATTAATTCACCAATAAATTTAGCAATCTGTGACAAAAGAATTACTGATGACCCAATAGATCAAATAATTGGAATTGTTCATGGAAATTTGGCAAATGTAAATGTTAAATTTAATGCCCATCTTGGATATGCTATACCTTTATCAACTGAAAATCTTGGAAGATCTGTAAGTTTGGCTTATAAATTTCATAGAAAGAATCTAATGGAACAAGATGATGAACCATTTTCAATTACATATGCAATAAATTATGCTTTAACAAATAGCCATCATAGTATAATATTTAAAAACAAAGAAAGAATTTATGTCGATGAATTATTCAGAAAATTGTAAAAACAGAAATACCAAAATATAAAGCTACTGAAAACTCAGTTCTTTTATTAAAAGAACCATCAGAAAAATTGGTTTCATCAAATTTTCAAATAAGAGAATCTAAAATTAATAGCCCTTTAAGTTTATCTAAGTTAAAGATTAAAGAAGAAAATTTTGAAATAAAAGAATTAACAAAAAAGGTCGAAAAATTAAATGAAACCCTAAATACTAAATTATGACAATAAATAAAGAAGAAATATATGTAACTTATCAAGATAAGAAACAAGAGCTCTTTGAAAGAGAAAATCGTTTGAATTATTTGCAATTTTCTGAAATAAATCAAAGAGCATTTGAAGCTCTAAAAATAATCTATGACAAGTTAAAAAGAGAAGTTGAAGAGCTAGAAAAATTAATAGAATCTCTAGAAAATAGTGATGAAGCGATGATAGAATTTGCAGAAATTCTAAAATAAATAATGAAGCATACAAAGATTGAAAGACCAGAAAATAAAATAAAAAGAAAAAGAGAAAAAGAGCGAAAAAATTAAAAAGTAAAATAAAGGAGTATAAAAGGGAATTAAATAATCTTCAGATGGAAATTAATGACCTTATAATAAAAAGGATAGAAATAAGAATAAATATAAACAAGTTGGAGTTAAACTTAAAAAATTTATAAATGCTTGGAAAACCATATTATGACTTAAAAGAATTAAAGCTGTTGAAAGAAAAAATGGAGAATGAGGTTGAAAAATTAAAAAGATATTTAAAAACAACAGAAAGTGTAGAAATAAAAGAAGTTTTTGAAGATTTGAGAAATTATATTAAAGAAAAAGACAAACAGATAAAAGATTTTATATACAATAATCCATGCAAAAAAGAATATTATAAACTAAAACAAGATTGAAAAACTATGAAATCAGAATTATAGTAATAGTAGAAATGGTCAACATTTTTTATAATTTGCAAATTATTTCAAATCTATATAAATTATAAACTTATTCGAAGTAAAATATGAAGAGTAAAATTGGTATCAGAGCCAAGTTAACGATTAAGGGTAACACTTTCTTTTTAAATGTATTTGCAAACAGATCCCTAAGTCGGTTGACCGTAGGAAATTTCCCTGTGTATCTAAACTTGAAGTATGCTACATTGATGAGTTTTTTGTTTTTTCAAGTATACATGATGAACTCTCGTGGTTTCCATCCACTTCCATTATCACTTCACTTGTGCCTTTTAAAAATTATTAAGGATTTCTTTTCTTTTGTCTCTCTCTCCTTTTTTGCAAATACAATTGGCAAGATGGGTTCATCAACAAAGTCCTTCTATATTAGTTGTACAAATAGGATTCATCAATAGAGATAAATGATTTGCAAACTTAAATGCCTTTACACTGGTTACATCATTAAGGTAGCGTTTGGTAGAGAGACAAAGACTGAAAGACTGAAACTGAGAGATAGAGAATAAAAGACAGAGACCGAAATAAATTTCAGTATTCTGTTTGGTGTAAAGTGAGAGACAGAAATTGAAATAAGAATAAAACTCTAATTTAATTTGCACAAAGGATAAAATTAAAATTAATTAATTGAAATGAGGGTATTTTAAGTATAAAATGTTATTAAAATTTCAGTCTCCATCTCTAAAAATTTCAGTACCATGTGTCCCTACTTTTTGAAAGTACTGAAATACTGAAATTTTAGGGACAGAGACAGAAATTTTAGTACCAGTCTCTAAACCAACAAATATGATACTGTGTTTCAGTCTACCAAACTCTGTCCCAGTACCTCAAAACAAATGCTACCTAAAGCCTCCATTGCAATACGGTTGAGTGGCTAATTGCACTCATATACCTCGTACCAAAATGACTTGGTACATAATTTATCTAGGGATGGCGACAGTCGGTATCGGGTGCGGGTACTCTTGTTTCACTCCATTCCTATTTATAAAACAATAAAGTTTTTGTTACGGATCTGGCCCACGGATCCATGACCCGGGATTAAACCAAATCCGGTTACCCGGGTCCTACCCGCCTCGCTCTTCTAGAGGGCCCGAAGCCGGCTCTCTAGAATTCCCAACCGACTTTCGAATTCAAACATCTCCCTTATCTTAGTCAAACAAGATAAGATAAGACAACTACCATCACCTATAAATAAGGGACCCAAGTCCCCCCAGGTATTCACTGATTCCTCAGACCTTATACCTCTCAGATCCATTCTGACTTGAGCGTCGGAGTGTCTTTGCAGGTACCTCCCCCCATTGCTCCAGTCAAGCGATCCGGTATCCGCCTCAACCCGCAAGTTCCCGATCCATCCCTTAACCCGTACCAGAGACATCTTGTACATTGGTGCCGTCTGTGGGGATACTTGCGCCGACCAAACCGGAATGGGGGACATACTCGAAGAAGACTCCTCAAGCTGGGACGACTCACGAACAAAGAATCCGACCTCAGAACACCAGGAGGTCGCAAATCAAGGAAGGATAGCAAGTACCGTCCACCATGCACAGGATAAGGAAAATGATCACGTCGTGACAGAAACGCGACACCCCGAGAAAACGGGGGACAAAGCGGCACAAATCATCCAAGATCTCTGCCTCCGAGTCCAGGAACTCGAAGGCAGATTGGCCGCCAAAGGAAAATACAATAATGAACACGAAAGCCATGCAACTTCCAGATCAAAATCTCGCCACGGCAGATCGTCAACCTGGCGACACGATAGGAGAGACGATCACAGTACCTCGCGCAACCACAGGTGAGAAAAATCGCCAGAACGGCGATACAGCAAAAGGCACAACCGCAGCGCTTCCCGAGATCTGAGTCATCAGCACGACTCGGACGAAGATCGGCGACTCCGAGAAACCAAGCGCACAAGAAACGACCACACAATAATGGGAGCCACACCTTTCACGGAAAGGATTTTGAGAGCAAAGCTCCCCAAAGGTTTCGATAAACCCACTGACATGAAGTACGACGGAACTAAAGACCCCCAAGAACATCTAACGGCCTTTGAGGCTAGGATGAACCTAGAAGGAGCGGTCGACGCAGTCTGATGCAGGGCCTTCCCGGTAACCCTAGCCGGGCCAGCAATCAAATGGTTCAACGCCCTCCCAAACGGATCCATAGCTGGTTTTCATGACATCACACGAAAATTCATGGCCCAATTCACAACCAGAATCGCTAAAGCTAAACACCCCATCAGCTTGCTAGGGGTCACACAAAAACAGGACGAATCTACAAGGAAATACCTCGATCGCTTCATCGACGAATGCCTAACGGTCGACGGGCTCACGGATTCGGTCGCAAGCCTCTGCTTAACCAACGGGCTCATGAACGAAGACTTTCACAAACACCTCACTACCAAACTCGTGTGGACCATGCACGAGATCCAAAACGTCGCAAAAGAATACATAAATGACGAAGAGGTCAGCCAGGTCATTGCTGCCAATAAGCGGCAACACATCCCCACCCAATACGGCAACCCGACACCACGACATAACCCACCACCAAGAGAAATCAAAGGGACCACCCCAAACTAACAAACACAAACCGATCACCAAGAATCAGCAAATTCTCTAATTACACGCCCCTGACAGCACCAATTACCGAGATATACCACCAGATTGCGGATCGAGGCATCATCCCGAAAGCCTGACAACTCAAAGAAAGAACGGGCAGCAACAAAATCATTTACTGCGACTACCACCGAGGTTACGGGCACAGAACACAAGACTGTTTCGACCTTAAAGATGCCCTCGAACAAGCCATAAGAGACGGCAAGCTCCCAGAGTTCGCCAAAATCATCAGAGAACCAAAACGTGCAGAAAGAGACAGGTCGCCGGAAAGAGAAGGGCGCAACCCAAGAGCGCAAAAACAACCCCCTAGGGAAAGCTCAGAGGAAGACCTAACCATCATAGTAAACGTTATCACAGGCAAAGACATATCGGGCAAGTCAAAATCAACACTAAGAAAAGATCTCAAAGTCATGGCTGTCAGAAACCAAACCCCTACCACCCTGGCCGACAATACGATAACCATCCTACCCGAGGATTGTCAGCATGGCACCTCAGCTGAAGACGCCCCTTTCGTCATCTCAGCAAGGATCGGAACAGGACTAGTACGAAGGATACTGGTGGACACCGGTGCAGACTCAAATATCCTTTTCCGAGGAGCCTTCGACAAGCTCGGACTCCATAACGACAACCTCCAAACACACCGCAACGGTGTCACGGGACTCGGAGATAACTTCCTTAAACCAGACGGCTCGATCACCCTCCCCATCACCATAGGGACTGGCAACCAAAGGAAGACAATCCTATCCGAATTCGTGGTCCTCAAAGACTCCACAGCCTACAACGTCATTCTCGGAAGAAAAACAATCAATGACTTTTCCGCCGTCATCTTTACCAAATACCTCCTCATGAAGTTCACAACCGACGACGGCTCCATCGGCACTATCCACGGAGACAGAGAGGACAGAGAGGCACACCAGCCGACATGCCGGGAATAAACCCCGACCTAATGTCTCACCGTCTAGCCGTGGACCCCAAAGCTAAACCAGTAGCACAAAGGAGAAGAAAAATGTCACCAGACCGAGCCACCGAAGTCAAAAAACAAGTTAAAGCCCTACTCGAGGCCAACTTTATCCGAGAACTCCCCTACATGACCTGGCTAGCCAACGTCGTACTGGTGAAAAAATCTAACGGGAAATGGCGAATGTGCGTCGACTACACGGACCTCAATAAAGCCTGTCCAAAAGACGCCTTTCCCCTACCAAACATCGACGGATTAGTAGATGCCGCATCCGGCCATCGATACCTCAGTTTCATGGACGCATACTCCGTCTACAACCAGATATCGATGCACCGACCTGACGAAGAAAAAACAGCATTCATCACCCTAGAAGGGACATATTGTTACACGGTAATGCCGGAGCCACTTACCAAAGACTCGTCAACAAGATATTCCAGAATCTGTCCGGAAGCAAACTAGAAGTCTACATAGATGACATGCTCGCCAAGACTGAGTCAGGCGAACAGCTCGTCAGCGACCTTAACCTCATAATGAACACCCTACGGAAACACCAGATGCGACTCAATCCAACAAAATGTGCCTTCGGAATGGAGGCGGGAAAGTTCCTCGGCTTTATGATCACACAACGCGGAGTCGAAGCCAACCCGGAAAAATGTCGTGCCATCCACGAAATGACAAACCCTAAAAACCTTAACGACATCCAAAAGCTCACCGGACGGCTCACAGCGTTATCCCGCTTTCTCGGAGCATCGGCACAAAAAGCAATCCCCTTCTTTAAGTTAATGAAAAAGGGGGCCCCTTTCAACTGGGAAGCAAAATGCAAAGAAGCATTCTAACACTTCAAAAGAGTCCTAGCAGAACCACCGGTCCTCGCTAAACCCCAGACAGGAGAAACCCTGTACCTATACCTCTCCAAAATGGAAGAAGCGCTCGCAGCGGCGCTCATCCGCGAAAACGAGAGAAAGGAACAAGAACCTATCTACTTCATAAGCAAAGTCCTACAAGACACGGAAACTCGCTACTCCCGCCTGGAAAAGCTAGCCTTCACACTCCTCACGGCCTTCCGACGTTTGCAGCAATACTTTCAGGCCCACCCCATAACTGTTCGAACCGACCAAGCGGTCAAACAGGTGCTACAGAAACCCGACCTAGCGGGAAGAATGCTAGCATCGTCCATCGAACTATCTCAGTTCCAAATCAAGTTCGAACCCTGGTACGCAATCAAAGCACAGGCCATGGCCGACTTTATCGCTGAGATGACCCCAGGAAACTCCACCCCCGAATCATGGAAACTACATGTTGACGGCTCATCGAACGTCACCTCCGGAGGTGCCGGAGTCATTCTCGAGAGTCAGAACGGGGTCGTAATCGAACAGTCAGTACGATACGAATTTCCAGTTTTAAATAATCAAGCGGAATATGAGGCCCTCCTGGCAGGCCTAGCCCTGGCCAAAGAAGTCAGAGCAAAGACCATAGAAATAAATACCGATTCGCTAGTAGTCAGTTCCCAAATCAACGGAGACTACCAAACGCGAGACCCCCTGCTCCAACAATACCTTGCCAAGGTGAACAAACTAAAGGAAGAATTCAATCAAATCACCATACGGCACGTTCCCAAAGAACGAAATGCCAGAGCAGACCTCCTCTCCAAGCTAGCCAGCACCAAACCAGGACACGACAACAAATCGCTAATTCAGGAAGTCATTAAAACACCGTCCATATCAACAACGGCTAACACTCACCTGACACTCTCCAACCAAGGATCATGGACCTACCCTATCCTACAATACCTCCTCGACGGAACACTACCTGAAGACCCCAAAGAGGAAAAACGGACAAAGAGGGAAGCCGCCAACTACACGGTCGTCGCAGGACAACTATACAAACGCGGATTCTCACAACTCCTGCTCAAATGCGTCGAACCCGGGAATACGAAGTACATGCTCCACGAAATCCACGAAGGTTGTTGCAACCACCATATCGGAGGAAAAACCCTTGCCCAAAAAGTCATCCGAGCCGGATACTTCTGGCCCACGGTTATCCGGGACTCCACGCAGTTAGTAAAAAACTGCGATAAATGCCAAAGGCACGCCAACATCCACCAAGCCGCCCCACACCAGCTCAGCATCATATCGGCAGAGCGGCCGTTCGGCACCTGGGGGATCGACCTTGTCGGACCCTTCCCTACGGCACCCAGACAACTCCGATACCTCATCGTCGCCATCGATTACTACACCAAGTGGATCAAGGCCGAACCCCTGGCTTCCATCACGGCAACCCAATGCCGAAAATTTCTCTGGCGACAGATCATCACCCGGTTCGGGATCCCCGAGATCGTCATCTCGGACAACGGAACCCAATTTGCTGACAAAAAGTTTAGAGAATTCCTAAAAGGACTACGCATATCCCACCGCTTCAGCTCGGTAGAACACCTCCAGACAAACGGACAGGTAGAATCCGCAAACAAAGTAATCGTCAAAGGACTCAAGAAATGGCTCGACGAAGCCAAAGGTCTATGGGCCGACGAACTCGGATCGGTCCTATGGTCATACCGAATAACACCCCAAACGACCACAGGAGAAACACCTTTCTGATTAACATACGGCGTGGAGGCCGTCATCCCAGTGGAGATCGGAGACCCAAGCCCCAGAAAAACGGTCGGAAGCAACGACGAGGAAGCAGAACGAGACCTCATCAACGAAGAAAGAAGCACAGCTCATGTCAGAGAGCTAGCCCTAAAACAAAGAATCAGCTTAAGATACAACCATGGCGTCATCAAACGAGAATTCGCACCCGACGACCTCGTCCTACGATGAAATGACATCGGAGCCCCGACCCCAGGGGAAGGGAAACTCACCCCCAATTGGGAAGGACCATACCGAATCAAAGCCACAATCGGAAAGGGAGTATACAAGCTCGAGCGACTCAACGGCGATGAAATCCCGAGGACGTGGAACGCCGCCAACTTGCGGCGCTACTACACTTAGACCGACCTCCCTAGGTCTCCCCATATTTCTCTTATTTTATGTCTTTCCTTTACCTACCTTCCCCCTTACAATTTTTAGATTTTAAATTTTAAAATTCGCTTTAAGTGTCAATTTCGGGTACTCTTTTCCGCCATAGACGGAGGGTTTTAACGAGGCCTAACCATCAATAAAATTCCATTAAACTATTTTCTATCTTCTTCTTATGTCCCAAATACGGAACACGTACACGATCGCAAACGAGGGACCGATCACCCCCCGGGCCCAAAATACGGATATCCACGAAAAACCGACCTCACGACAGTCCCCTCATCCCAAACAAAGGGAACATATAAACAAAAACAGAACAGCTTAAAATGGAATACACAAAAAGAGGCCCGAACGGCCCAAAAGTCATTCACCGAAGTCCAAAAAACTACGAATCCACGGTTACACGGCCCATGGCCAACCAAACATCCAAAATAAAATAGTTTAAAACAAACTAAAATAGCAAGTTACAATTAAGCTATTCAAGATCAACAATCTGGCCATCATGAACGGACTTGAAAGCTCCCATCACGGACACATCCACACCCGGAGCCAGCATCGACGCTTGAGCCCTCATCATCTCCTCGGTAGCAGCAACAACTTCATTCACATCGGCAAGCAACACAGCTTTTTCCTCTTTTAAAACCACGGCCTCCGCTTTCAAGCCGACCACCTCATCCTTCAATGTACCGACATCAGCCAAGAGCACGGCCACCCGAGACTCAGCATCCGAAGCCTTCCTCTGCTCTTCTCCAAGTTGAGACAAAAGAGAAGTCTCAACCTCGGAAAGGCAAAGGATCTCGGTGCCAGACTCCTCGGATAACTTCACTGCCCGCTCCCTCGCTGACTCGGCATCAACAAGTAACAACTTCAACCTCGCCACCTCGGCCTGAGATTGACGAAATTTCTTATCCAAAAGGCCCACCTGAGCCATCACAGGCTCGGCCCTCCGAACAATCACGGCGGAGCGAAGAAGAGACCGATAAAGGGACTTAGCCTGAAAAGTCACATCACACTCACGAAAGAAATCTTCCTTGCCCGGCATGAGGAACTCGTCGATAAAGGCAGGAGCATCAAAACGGTGATCCATCACTGACGGAACCGCGCCCTCCCCCTCCACCAGATTCTCGCTCTCAACATCCTCCGACCTCTTCTGTTTCCGAGACGCACCCTCTAGCGACACCACAACAACATCATCATCAGCCTCCACACCCGACCCGACCCCTCGGTACCACCTTCAGTCAACACGAGATCCTCAGAAACGGTTCTCGTACCATCAGTAGGTCGCGAGCTCGGAGTGGAAGGAGTACCACCAGAAGAAGTGCCTTGAGACAATTGAGCCTTCAAATGGGCAAGAGTCGTCAAACCTCCAGCCATCTCAACTACGAAATAATAAGAAGCATAAGTACCAAACTCGGAACCTCCAAAAAAAAAATCACACACCAACAAAAGCCCGACAAGCAACCGGGTCCCCCATCATATCTCTAGGGTTCAGAGGGCGCTCCCCAAACAACTGCCACAACACGAGGACAAGCGACCGGGTCACCCATCACGTCCCTAGGGTTAAGAGGATGCTCCCCAAACAACTGCCACAAAACAAGAGCGACATCCCGATCCTCCGCAGTCAAGAACTCCTGCGTCACCCGAGTAAGAACAGACGGCCCCGCCCTAAAATTCCAGTACGTGGGGAACCGCCTCTCACCCTCCAAAGTCAACCAGAACGGATGATGCCCCTCGCAAGACGAACTTTAAAATATCCACTCTTAAACCCGTGGAAAGAATCTTCATACAACCCGAAAACCCGGCGATGAGGCTGAGCCCTAAAAGACATATACCCCTCCTTGTGCTTTCCCTCCTTAGTCGGAAGGGTACACAAAAAAAAGAAAAGAAAAGCGTTCACCGAGGCAGGAAGCTCCAGAAATTCGCAAACAAGCTCAAAAGACCGTATCGCTGCCCAGCTATTCGGATGCAGTTGGGACGGCGCCACGGAACACCGGCTCAACAACTGTTGAGCGAACGGGGAAAAGGGGAGCCTAACACCGAGTCGGGTAAACATCGCCTCGTACACCCACATCCAGTCTGGAACGGTCAAGGAGTCGAGGTTGGTATAGCAAACCCTCTCGTCAACCCCAGAGAGTGAAAGCTCGTAGTGGCGTTCGGCGTCGTCACCCCCACAAACAGCCCCCTGATCACGGAGCCACTGGAGGTCCGCCTCCATCATTCGCGATGGCGTCCCCCATACATCACTAGTAACCCAAGAAAAAAGATCGGGGACACCCCCGCAGGGGCCACCGGAGCCCTCACACCCTCAGTTCTTCGACGAGCCATACCTAAAACAGCGATGAGCACCACCGTCAGCCAAACCTCGCGGCAGAAAATGGTGGAGGAAACTAAATAGACACCACTACACCCTACCAACGACACAGTGGCGCTCATCCCCTTATAAAACCCACTACCCCAGGAAAACGTTGCCACCAAACAAAACCATCATACAGAGACAATTCCAATCTACGCTAAACAGGAACAAAAAACGTCTAATGCAAAGGAAAGCAAAACAAAAAACAGACAGAGAGCAGGAAGAAAATAAGAATACCAACCTGATAATGCAGAAACAGTAGAAGCCTGGAAAGAAAACTGAAGCTCAACCCCAAAGAGACCAAAAAACGCCACAGAGAAAAGAAAATTTTCTTCAAAAGAGAGAGCGAAAGTGAAGCAAAATGAAACAAGGAAGAAAGCCAAAACGGTTTTCAAAAGGGGCAGCAAAAGACACAAATAGCCCTAAATAATAAAGGCGCGTAGGGGCAATAAAGGAAAAAACCCCCTCGCATTAAATGCTCCCTTGGGAAAAAGGAAACAATAAAAGTAAGCCTCGAAGAACGCAACAGACGCTTCGAACACGGAAGGATCGCGTCGAACCAGAACGGACAAAACTTTGGCACGACGATCAAAGCCGGGTCCGAGACACCGACTTCCCCTCTAAAAAGCCAAACGGCTACCGGAGAAGAACTAAAAGACCCAGCTCATGGTCAAAACCACACCTCCCAGCGACAGACCGACCCTGCTCGTTCTCCTGCTGCGGGAGCAACTGTTACGGATCTGGCCCACGGATCCATGACACGGGATTAAACCAAACCCGGTTACTCGGGTCCTACCCGCCTCGCTCTTCCAGAGGGCCCGAAGCCGGCTCTCTAGAATTTCCAACCGACTTTCGAATTCAAACATCTCCCTTATCTTAGTCAAACAAGATAAGATAAGACAACTACCATCACCTATAAATAAGGGACGCAAGTCCCCCCAGGTATTCACTGATTTCTCAGACCTTATACCTCTCAGATCCATTCTGACTTGAGCGTCAGAGTGTCTTTGCAGGTACCTCCCCCCATTGCTCCAATCAAGCGATCCGGTATCCGCCTCAACCCACAAGTTCCCGATCCATCCCTTAACCCGTACCAGAGACATCTTGTACAATTTTATATAGAAGTTTTTTAACCAATCAAATCCAATTAAGTTGCTATACCTTAATTCAACTTCATGCGGCACTCTGCTTTTTCTATGTGAATTTCATTTTTTTTTCAAATTTTCTCAGATTCACCCCTATCATGCACGTTTTCTTCCTTCTCCTTTTTCGTCATTTTTCTCTTTTGTTATCGTCATCACTACTATCTCCTCCTCCTCCTCCTCCTCCATCACCATCATCATCGTTATTATAGTTATCATGTTTTCTCTTCATCGTCGTTCTTTTATTGCAGCTATTGTTGCTGCATTTTTTCTTCTCCTCTTCCTAGTGATTTTGCAGTGTTTCTTCTTCTTTTTATTTGATTTTTTTCTATTCTTGTTAAGAGAATAAAACAAAAAAAAAATCATGAGAAGATAAAACAAAAAAAATAAACAAGAAAAGAAGAAGATGATAATGATGAAGAAGAATGAGGAGGAGGAATTTGCTTGTGCCTAGTTATTATTAATTAATTTTGGTGCATTCTGGATTTAAACAAAAGTGTACTTGGTATGTGTTTGTTTTGAATTGAGTTTGTTTGTGTCATTATCGTTAAATAATTTTGGTATATTTTGAATTTAAATAAGATGCACTTAGTCTGTGCTTGTTTTGAACCGAGTATGTTTGTGTATTGTAATTTCGGTGTATTTTGGATTTAATATCGGTACATTCTAGTTCGAGCTGGTTTTAAATTGAGTTTATTTATGTGTCTTTACTCTTTATCATTAAGGAATTTCGGTGCATTTTGAATTTAAATAATGTGCACATAATTTAAATCTCTTCTTCCTCCTCTTTCTTATCTTCTGCTTCATCTTCTCTTTTTTCATCTTTTTTTTCCTTCATCTTCTCCTTTTTATTTTATTTTTTTATAATTATTCTTGTTTTACTTTATTGAGAAGAATAAAACCAAGAAAAAAGAATAAATTTCGGTCCATTTTTGCTAAAAATTCAATACAATAAATGTGAACCTACATTCATTCAATTAAATAAAATTACAATACAGTACAAATATATTCATTCAAGTCTAATATGACTATATGAGAAGCAATGCTACTAAAAAAAGAAGTAAGAGTAACAAAAAAAAGAAAAAAAAGAAAAACAAGAAGGAAGAATAAAAAGAAGAAAAAAAATGCACATTAAAGAAGATATTTTTGTCCTTTTGTAACAAAATTTCGGTGCAAAAACTATGATATTTATGTGTTACTGTTAAAAAATTTCGATGTTATCTTTCTGATAAATTCTACACAATTCAAAATTCTTCTTCTTTCTCTTCCTCTTCCTCCTCATCTTGTGCTTCATTTTTTCTTTATTTTCATATTTTTTTTCTTCATCTTTTCCTTCTTTTTTCATTTTTTCATAATTTTTTTGTTTTACTTTTTTAAGAGAAATAAAACCAATAAAAAAATAAAAAAGAAAGAATAAGTGACGGCAATAAAATGAAAAAGAAAAAGAGAAGAAGAAAAAAAAACAAAGTACAACAACATAACAGTAGCACTAATAGAAGAAAAAGGAAGAGACACACGAAGATATATGGCAAAGGATTAGATAGTCCCAGAACGTTTGGATCATTAAATGGTCCTATAACAAAACATATTTTTTAAGTTTTTTAATAATTATTAAATAGTCTTTTTCTAATTTTAATTACAAATTAACCCTATATATTTTATTTAATTATAAAAATTATTTTTTATTTTATAAATTATTATTTTATCATTCATCTATTATGTTTATTAATAATAAAAAATAAAAACAATAACAAATTAGATCTTCCATTGATCATAATAACTTTTTGGCAATCCCAATCGATTAAAAGTTTATCTTTGATCCGTTACATTCGTCAAGGGTTGTGAAATCATGTTTCTTAGAAAATCAATCGATTGGATTAACAAAACAATCGATTGAATTTCGGGTTTCCCAAAACTCAATCGATTATACTTCATGTTATTTGAAAGTTGCAAGGCAGTATAGTTTGCCCAAAAATCAATCGACCCAATCGATTGGTCTTATTACTTTCAGGTTACAACCTATTATATTGTTGATCCACGATACTTGATAGAAGTAAGTTACTGATCGGGATTTGAGAATAATCTAAAAATCTGAGTATATTAATATGAGACACATTCAGCAAAGGCAATCGATTTTTATACATTACACGGTGTGTGATGGGATATTATATTTACATTTTACATTCTAAGAAAGTTCCTTATTTCAAACAAAGGAATCCTTGGTCAATCCTTATATATATCAACAAAATTTAATGGTAAACGTTAGCTGCATAACAAAACCGGAAGTATTTATCCAATATTAGGATTGGCTGCTCGAAGAATGGCCACAAAGCAGGATATCAGAATCGTTCGTTCGTGATTGGTTGGCTACAATGACACGAAAGTAATACACAAGAACACATCCAATTCAATTGTTCTCAAAATGCTTTTTATATTCGAAAGTACTTTACAATAAACATGATTCAGAATCACCAGACCAAGGAAATCTTTGAGACGAGCTCCCTGAATACTATAGTTACATATTCACAAGAGCACAATATTAAAGAGGATATCGCAGAGAGTAACAATCGATATGGTTGCTTAGCATCTTTCAAAAATCTTATACAATTTCTCTAATGAAACTACCTTAATAAAGTTTAAAGACACAAAATATCAATAAACGAAATAGATAATGACAGTAGTCAAATTTCTTTTCTAAAATTGAATTGTACGTTTCTTCACATCACAAAGATCATCTATCAATAATTAGTTCTTGGCTCATTCAACCGATAGGAAAATTAGGCCACACAACAACAATTATAACGTTATATTTTCAATTCTAAAACATGAATTTATCATTAAAAATACAAAACAAAATTATTAACACTAAATAAATATGTTGTTCAGTTAATAAAAAATATCATTGTGTGGCTCTTTAAAATGAAAAAAAGAAAATACTTCTTGTGGTAGTGACCTATGGAGGATGAAATTTGCATGGCGTAAATGCTAACGATGATAATAGATATCATTTATTGAATTATTAAATAAAAAAAGCATGTACATTACCCGAACAAAGGTTCCATCTGTAGCCAGAGATAGGTGGTTTTAGAAAGAGTTTCATGGAAGGAAAAAGCACATGTATTGACCATTCATGCTGTGTCCATGCAGTCTCAGCTTCAGAAAGCAGTTCTTGCTCAACTTTATCATTGATAATATGTATGTAGTTTGGATTGGATGTTGGTGAGATTGGAGAAGAAGAAGAGAGAAGTTTTTTGAATTTAGAGAGAGAAAAGAGGTCAGCAGAAATGGTGTTCTTATGTTTAAAAAGGAAGGGAGGCTGAATACGCATAGTTACCAGGATTAATATATAGCGCGTTTCAAATTTCAATCGATTGGATTATCATACCAATCGATTGGATGCAGATAAAAACTTATTTACATCACATTTCAATCGATTGAATTCTTATACCAATTGATTGAATTGGAATATGCCATTACTCACGTACAAACTTCAAAACATAACCAATCGATTGAATTAATTAAACTCGGATTGCTTTGATGAGTTCAATCGATTGGGTAATATGACCAATCGATTGATTTTTGGGCAAACCATACTGCTTTGCAACTTTCAATCGATTGTTTTGTGATAACCTAAAGTCCAATCGATTGAGTTATGGGAAACCTGAAATTCAATCGATTGTTTTGTTAATCCAATTGATTGATTTTCTAAGAAACACGATTTCACAACCCTCGATGGAAGTAACGGATCAAAAATAAACTTTTAATCGATTGGGATTGCCAAAAAGTTATTACGATCAATGGAAGATCTAATTCGTTATTATTTTTGTTTTTAATTGTTAATAAACATAATAGATGAATGATAAAATAATAAGTTATAAAATAAAAAATAATTTTTATAATTAAATAAAATATATAGGGTTAATTTGTAATTAAAATTAGAAAAAGACTATTTAGCAGTTATTAAAAAACTTAAAAAACATGTTTTGTTATGGGACCATTTAATAGTCCAAATGTTTTGGGACTATCGAATCTGGTGCCAAGATATATATGAACCATTTTTCGTATTTTTTTAGCGCGGCACGCGAAACGTCTGTGAAGCAGGTGTTTTATTTACGTTAGTGAAGTGTGTAATGAAAATGATTTTTGTTAAATTTAGATAAATTTAGTTAGATTTGATTACGAAAAAGACTTAAATATATAACGAGACTGTTTATAAAAATGTCTCACGTTTCTATCATAGATTTTCGTTTAATTGTTTTAGTAAAAATGATAGATATTTGCGAGTATCTATGAGTATTATTTAAAAAAAAATTTAACACAACCCATGATAGCTAATATAATCAATGTCATCCCTCCGGTGGATTCTCCCTAATTGCCCAACAAAATTTGTGTATCTAAACTAAGATTTATTTATTTCTAAAATTAATCTTTAGAAGATTTAACCCGTTTTGTAATGTTTAATACTTTAATAGCATGTAGTGTACATTTTCAATTAAGTTGGGAAAAAGATGACGACTGAAATTGGTTTGGTTATACAATTTAAAAGAATCTTATAAACTTAATTTGATAGCAATAATTATTTTGTTAATTTATTTCCTCTCAAATGTTAACTTAGAGATGTGACCAAAAAGATAAAATTAATGTCACCTTAAATAAATAGGCCATTATTTATAGAAAAATGAAATTTCAAAAGTGAACACTTAATTAAATGGATATCGTAAAATATTATATTCATTTATTTCTTTTTCGGTGTTTCCTCATAAATTTCTTTAAGTAATACATTAACTTGATATGAGAACTAATTAAAATATGTAATTGAGATTAATTTGTCTAAAATTGTTAACAAATTTTATGTGAGATTGATTTCTTTAACAAAATAAAATATTTGAAATTGATTTTTTAACTAAAACTTGTTGAGAACTAACTAAAGTATCTTACT
>NC_029793.2:14888983-14896005 GCF_000816755.2 Arachis ipaensis | reverse complement strand
TATCTCTCAACCCGGTAGGTCAAGAACTAATCCGCCGCAAAACTAAACTCTATTTAAGAGTTTGCCGCTAGCCAATGAATTGCTGCATGTACAAGACAGGATTCCAACCTCCAACACAAAGTAATGAACTAACTACTAATCTAACCCAACTTTATTTTTGAACTACCTATTTGGTACACATACATACATAGGCTCAAATTTAGACATTTCTTGCGGCTATTCCTCATAGTAATTGGAAATTATTGACTATGCACTTATATTGGGCAGTATATGAAAAACTTGAGGGTCTAAATGTGGCATGATATTTTCATAAGACTAAGCCCAAATTCTGTATAATAAGCTTCCACAATATATAGACATATTTTGATATTCAATGTATTATTCTTTTGAAATACATTGTTTTCCTAACAAACTAAAATTATTGTTTTTGAAGTGCCGCCATATATATGACCCAAAAATATATTTATATGTAGTAGTATAATGATTGACTTGACTTTTTGTATAAATTTATAAAAAATTAATATTATCAACCTTATACATTATCAGGATTTAGATGCTTTAATTTGATCATCACTTGCATTTTAATCAAGAATTTAACAGAAAATTAATGACTATGTGAAGGCACTTGAAGTCTCTACCAGCGTTCCTTCCAAAGCAAGCTAAGCCATCATAATGATGTGGTTTGTTATGGAGAATATTATTGATAAGTCAATAGCTTATTAAGAGGGCAATTATGGGATTCATGGCCTCTTATGCTTTTATATATATATACAGAGGAACTAGGAAAGGCCAATATATTAATATATATTCATAACTAACTAAACATCTATATCTTGAGAGTTTAGGGTCCAAATTAAACCCTAGCTAAGGCAATTCCTTAGATATGAGTTCTTTAATATTTGTTTTTCTTATTATTCTCTACTTTATTGATGGTGTCCTTGCTAGAAGAAGTAGGGAAGTAAGCTTTGATCAAAATTACAAGGTGATATGGGGTGATAATCATGTTGTGTCCTTAAACCAAGGGACAGAAATTCAGCTCTTAATGGATAACTCTTCAGGTTAGTTATTATACTAATAATAAATCATGCATTTTCCTATGCTTTAGTTGCATATGCATCATTTTTTAGTTTAGATTTATTATTATTTACATTTATTTATATAATCCAGTACCTACAAAACATATATAAAATTAATAATATATTGTGATTTTAATCGTAAAATATTCTTTTTTACATATATAATGTGATTTGCATTGAATTTTAGATAAATAAAAACTACATAAAGGTATTAATAAATTCCTTACATAAAATTAACTATTAATTTTGGCCTCTTCATCGAACAGGTCTAATACTCTAACTTCGTTCTTGTTGCTTATTATTTCTTCTCACAAAGGGTAATATATATGAAACTTGCTATTACTTATCTGGTTTCTTTAACTAACGAATTTATTAGGGCGACAATTACTATTATAAACTGCAATTTAAAATACTGCATGCTGACAAATTATTTAATTAAAAAAATTGTTGATGTTAATTGCACTAACTGAAGTATTTTTGCATCTAGGTGTTAATTGCACTAATTGTATCAATTTTCTTATATACTTCAATTTCAATTATGGAGAGTGCTATACTGATTAAGTTCCACTCCTCATTGAAAGTATAATTGGAATTTAACTTTCCAAGCTACAAATTATGATTTAGCTGATGATAGATATCAACATCTTATTTTTAATGGGGAGTTGCTTTCTTTGGAATCAGTCATCAATGAAGTAGAAGTGTGTGTTAACTGTTGGTCTCTTCCTTTGGCGCCTTTTGATTGTTAGCTAGCTTGGCTGAATTGGTCTTTCTATTTTAATTTTCTTTTCGTGGAGGTGTTGTTGCTGTTGTTTTGTTGGGATCTGGTTGTGGCTTTTATTAGGAAGTGTTGTTTTTTTTTTTTGAACCAACAAAAGCTCAACACCATACAGTGGAGCAAAGTCATGTGCTACATAAAGAAATAAAGAAAACAAGACCATAAAGCTTGTCATCGCCTGCACTGCTCTCAACACCCACTAGGATTACTGTCAGTCCATTCTTTGTAGCTCAGAAGCGTTCTCTGTTGTATGAGGTCAACACTTGCCACCGTATTGTTGAAAATTCTACCATTTCGTTCCAACCAGATGTTCCAAATCACTGCAAAGAACCCAGTCAACCACCGCTTCTGTTCTTGTTTACTCGTGTGCAAGCCAGTCCAGCTCTCAAACAGCCCTCTTATGGTACCCGGAATAGCCCACTTCCTACCAACTGACTGCAACCAACAGCACCACACTTGCCATGCTATATCACACGTAAGAAAGAGATGCTGGACAGATTCTATCTCCTTAGCACAAAGCACACAAATATTATCACTGTGATGAATAATGCCTAACTTACTCAACCTGTCTTTGGTGTTAACTCTACCAACAAGTACAAACCAGCCAAAAAGCTCAATCCTTGGAGGCACCACTCCTTTCCACAATGAACTTGTGAAACTATAGCTTGTGATCGCTGCCGGCAGATTCTCCGATTGAAGTACCCGCACAAAAGAATTAGTAGAAAACACACCCTTACTATCAAACTTCCAGACCACATTATCCTCCATACCCTGTGACAGCTTTACTGGCCGTAACCTCTCATGCAGCTGGTGGACAAGTTCCAGCTCCCATTGGAACAGTTCTCTCCTCCATTGGAAATTCCATATCCACTCCAATCCATCCCAAAAACCACAATCCCCTACAACAACTCCTTGTTGGTTGGACACAGAGAAGAGTCTTGGAAACGCCACTTTCAGCGGCCCACCTTGCACCCAATTATCTTCCCAAAACAGGGTACTCCTTCCATTCCCTACTTCCATAGCCAGGCCAGTAACCAATTTATCCCTTATCCGCTGCTCCTGTATGTTTAACTGGCATATGTCCTTCCAAGGCCCGCCTTTCGCCGATATCTTCTGATTTACCAACATGCCATCAGGGCTCAAGTTGTTACAGGAGCATACAATTTTCTTCCATAAGGGGCAATCCTCCTTTGAAAACCGCCACCACCACTTAAACAAGAGTGCTGTGTTCCGAAGCACTGCATCCCCAACCCCCAAACCCCCGGCCTTCTTTGGAGCCTGAACCAATTCCCACTTAACTAATGGGATACCATCCTTTCCATCCTCCTTACCCCACATAAACCTCCTTTGCAATGCAACCAGCTTGTCCGCAACTGCCTTCGACATCTTGTACAGACTTAAGTAATATATTGGTAGGCTATTCAGTACCGACTTAATGAGGATCAGCTTGCCTGCTTTATTCAGTACCTTCACTTTCCACAGGCTCAGCTTTTCTTCCACCTTATCTATGACTGATTTCCAAATCTTCACTAGTCTCGGATTTGCACCTAGAGAGATTCCAAAGTATCTAACCGGTAACACAACTTGCTTGCACCCCAGAAGGTCGCACGCCTGATCAACCCACTCATGCTCACAGTTAACTTTATGTTTCCTTTGCCTTGTTGTTTGTCTTGTGTAGTTGTGTTTGTGGGCTACCTGTTGTGTGGTGGCTTGACTTGTAACCTCACCTCCTGTGGGACCTTAGAAAAAAAAACATCTTATTACCAAATATATATATATATATATAATCCATCAATTGATAATTGCAAAACTCAATTGCTCTTTATGTGTTGGTAGTACTTGTTCATTGAACTGATTATTAAGCAAGAGTTCATAATGAAAATTGTCTTTATTAGTACGTCCAAGTCAATAAATTATGATCCCATAGATTATAGACCCACAAGCTAGAACTTTCATAGATTATAGACTCATAAGCTAGAACTTTAACTATACCTTCTCTTTTTCTTTTTCTTTTTTTTTTTGTTATTTACCAAACCATAGTAATTATTCATTACTCAACTGCCTTGCCATTATTTAGGGATATATACAAAGCAATTATATACTTGCATGGTAAGATACCATTACCAATGATATATATAACTAGAAAATAGGTTAAAAAGTACATTGATTTTCTCAAAAGTTTAGATGATACAAACTAAATTACAAACTATTTTTTTTTAATAATGATAGAGGATCATCAAAATTTATTATTTATGGTTAACAATATTTAAAAGTGTTGACTAAAAATATATTATTATTAAACTATTAGACTATAAATTTTGAACTTAATAGATAAAAATGTTGGCAAAAAAAAATTACTAATTTTCTAGTATTATTCCTAAAAATCTTAAACTGATGACTAAAAATATTAATTTTTTTTATCTTCTAACATTACTCTTTTTTTTTTCTAAAATTTAAAATAAATGATACTACACTTAATCTGTCTGTTGCAAAATGTAACTCTAATATGTTCAATATTTTATACAATTATGTATATATAAAATATATATTAAAATATAAAATATACATCACAAATAAATTAACAAAATATATATATATATATATGTGTGTGTGTGAGATAATTAATTTAATAGTCAATTTTTAATATGTACATAATATTTTTGTATTTTATGATATACAACATTTTCCTCCTTATGAACATATAGCATTAAGAGAGGCATGTACTAGTAAACTTTTTTGGCTGATTTCAATTTAATTTATCAAACATGAAGGATCTGGCTTTGGATCCAAGAAGAACTATGGCTCTGGATTCTTTCATCTAAGGATCAAAGTACCAGGAGGCGATTCTGCAGGAGTTGTCACAGCCTATTATGTAAGTTCTGTAATTATATTTTCATAATATCATTCTTTATGGGAATTAAAATTCTATGATTTGAGCAATTAACAAAAAAAGTGTAATATCTTACTAATATTTAAATAAATTTTACCAATTCAAAAACAATATTCTACATATTATCTTTGCTTTGACTAAGTGCTAATAATTTTAAGGATATATTACTACACTTACGAGTTGATATGCAGATGACTTCGCAAGGAAGCAGGCATGACGAGTTAGACTTTGAATTCTTGGGTAATAAAAAGGGGAAGCCGTACATATTACAAACCAATGTATTTTCAGAAGGCGAAGGGAACAGAGAGCAAAGGTTACGCCTTTGGTTTGACCCCACACAAGATTTCCACCATTACAGAATTCTTTGGAACCAACATCAAATTGTGTAAGATATAACTCTCTTAATGTATATGAAACTCATATGTTTATGTAAAGTTGATAGTTAAGAATATGTTTTTAAATTGCTGACATGTGTTATTATTTAGTTTAATAAAAAATATTCGGTTTATTTTATATAAGTGATTTTTTTGAAAAAAAATTGGATTGAATAGATCAAATAACCATTTTGTAAAAATATTTTTTTTCAATTCTTTTTTCGTACTATCCCTAAACGATAAATTCGGTACATTCTTCTTCATCCTTCTTGACCAAAATTTTTTCTTCAAATTTATCTTTTATTTCTTTTATTTATTTAATTCTCGTGAAATAACATGGATATAGATTGTTTGAGAAGTAAAGTTTAGTATTCAGATAAAAAAAACTCACGCCTTTTTGTCGATCCTTGACCATAAGATGTGAACGGTAAGATCCTCAAAATTGTTGTCCAACGTCCAATTAATCTCATCTTGAATGTCAAATGGTGTGATGAGATAAATAGGGGTGGCAACGGGGCGGTAGGGGCGGATTTTTGCTCTATCCGACCTCGTTCCATCATACAATAACCCGCATAAACCCGCCTCGCTCCTATTCGCGGGTAGTAAATGGTTGAATCCTNNNAATAAGAAGAACACTCCCAATTAAAAAATTGAGATTAATTTTGAAAAATTAGAAGAAAATGATTTTTTTTTTCAATTCTAATAATGATTACAAGTGTGATATAACACATGGTAAGCTTATTCTTTAGTGGGACCAGTAATTGCAAAGTTGTTATTACCCTCTAGTTGAATGCACTACACGTTACTTTTATTATATCACTACACGTGTTATCCAGTCATCTATACATATAGATAATGTTTTTCATCTACATGGTAGCACTCATAAAAGACGATGTTTTAAATTAATCGATCACTCTATATACATTATTTAATAATATATGGAATATTGTAGATTTTTTGTGGACAATATCCCCATTAGGGTATTCAAGAACATGAGCAATATTGGAGTTAGGTACCCAACAAAGCCAATGCAAACACAAGCATCTTTGTGGGATGGAGATAGCTGGGCAACAGATGGAGGCAGAACCAAAATAAATTGGAACAGTGCACCTTTCAAAGCATATTTCCAAGGCTTTGATGTTAAAGGCTGCGAAGTTCTTCAAGATTCGTCAGATATTCAACATTGTGCTTCTCATAAGTACCAATGGAATACGCCAAGCTTTTGGCAGCTAGACCCTGTAAGACAAAGACAATATGAAAATGTGAAGACGAGATACATGATCTATGACTATTGTACTGATAGGAAGAGGAATCCCACACCTCCTTTGGAGTGTCAAAATTGAATTATTACAATTAAATTTACAATTTGCGGTTCTTAATAAATAGGGCTGAAATAATTGCTTTATGATTATCTTATTTCCAATTCTTTAATTTTATCAACTATTCATATTGTAATATTCTTGTAATAACAGTTCATCAATTTGAGTATTTTGTTCTTCTTGCACCTTTGAAATTGAGGTCAATGAAATATTTTAGAATAAAAACAATTGGCAAACCGATTTTTTTTGTCTTATTTGCCAATTATTGTTCGTCGACATGGAAAAAAATGAATAGCAATCATATCCTAAGACGGATCTATGTGAGAAAGACGGGATACTTTTTTTTTTTTACCAAAAAGATAAAGAGACTCGAACTCGCGACCTTTAAATGAATATAGAGAGACTATGCCGTTTTGAGCTATAGCTCGTTGGCGAGAAAGAGAGGATACTTCCGCCACTAAAAATTTGGAAACAAATTAACAAGTACATATAGATAAATATATGTTACTTTCTTATATTATCTTTGCCACATTAAAATTTATGTTAAAAGAAATTTTATATTATTAAATTTAACATGAAATAATATTT
>NC_029793.2:14888550-14888926 GCF_000816755.2 Arachis ipaensis | reverse complement strand
TATATAATTTTAGTTTCAAAATATAAATATAACCATGTTAGTTTAATAAAATTTATTTTAGTATCTTTTTACTTTCATAACTAAGATTTTTGGGTTTGTCACTAATTATATCACTCAGAGAAGACAGAAATTGAAGGTAGTTTTTTTGGAAGGTTGTTTCAAATCCCAATAGTTGCCATCTATAGCGATTCTACAAATGTGACTACATAAAGCATCGGCAAAGCAGCGCTGATAATTTTAGCTAACCACCGTTAGAAACTCACGGTTTTTCACAACGGTTTATAACCGCTGCTATTAGCGACAATAGATGACATCAATATTTTGCAAACCATTACAAAAAGATAACAGAAAACAATTACGATTTCAACAGCATTAG
>NC_029793.2:14878439-14888388 GCF_000816755.2 Arachis ipaensis | reverse complement strand
TTTATATATATACAAATATTTAAATATCAAATATTAACTATTTTAAAAAAAAATTTCCCACCAAAACTAACATTACATTTCAAAACATAATATATGTAGCAAATTTTACACAATTATTATCTTACAAAATCATAAACAAAACGAGGTTTTAGTATTTTCTATAACATGTAAATTCAATGGCATAATCCTAACATAAAGGCTAAAATCAACAATAATTTCAACTACCAAACTCCTTTTAAATGTTGAATGGTCCAATTTGTTGAGGTTTCACTACAACACAATTAGCATTTTGTGGCGGTTAATCCAAATGCTGGAAAATAGGTCGCACAGTTAGCGGCAGTTTTAGCTAACTGCTAGAATAACTGTCGCATAATAAAAATGGTGTCACGGCAGTTACAAATGACCGCTTAATGGCAGGGAATTTATAACGGCATTCGTTTTGCGACGGCTGAAAAGCGCCGCTAAATGCTGGGAAGCATACAATATGCTTATATTGCGGCAGTTCGAAACCGCCACCAAATTCAAAATTTCCATTATAATTTTAGCTTTTTTTTATTTTGCCTCTTTTAAAACAGTATGTTTAAAACAAATAAGAATTCAAACCAAATTATATATATGCATAAAGAGATTGTCATAAATACATGATTCAATATAAAGAAAAATTTCATAATTTAAAAAAAATAAACATAAAGCACTAAACCAACTTAAATTCAATAGTGTCTAATAACATTGATTGAAAGTCATTATTTTTGTTGCGAGTCATGCTTGCCAAATAAAGATGGCCTTGCGTGCAACGAGGTCGATGACTGCCCAAATAATCCAGCGCTACAGCAACGTCAGTGGGCAAATTGCCTCTTTGCTATTGGATTATATATCCCAAAACCTTCTCTATCGACTGTCTCTTTGCCTGTTTTTCTTCTATCTTAGTAGTCAATTCTGCAATCCTCCTCTCATACTCTTGATTTGGCTCACTAGAACCCGACAATTGTCCAACAGCGTTACCAAATACTTGGGTGGAACATGGTCCAGCACCTAAGGCACGAACTCGTCCAGGGTACTCTTTTCCAAGAACTTGTGCTAGCGAATCATTTTGTGAAAGGTGCTTAGAGAATTCATCCTACCTCTCAACATTCGCAATTACTTCCTGCAAGTATACAAGAAATTGGAAAGGCGTGATTTAAAATTAGCACGATATATACAATAATCTAAGTTTAAAATTTTCAGACATTACTTACACTAACAACACGCGCATCGGAATGGATATACGAGCCATTTTTTCCTACGAGTGATGATAAACTCTCCTCTACTAACGGACCTTCCTTGTTCTTTTTTATATCATTGATATCAACACAATTATGTAAATAACAACACCATATTCAGGAAGATTAATCAAAATCTCAATGCAAATAATTACTTATTACTTTGTCTTTTTTTCTTGCCAATGTTTTGGAGTTCTCAGTATGTGTGTTAAATTGCTTGCCCCAATTTATAGTGTTTTGTTTTCACTTTTTCTATGAATAAATAACAGAACAAATATAAATGAGAATTGAATGTTGAATATAAAATATAAGGGGTATGTATACACATTATGTTTTTTGTGGAAATAATAAAAATTACCAAGACTTACCTTTGTTTCTTCCTTCTGGCAATATTCAAGGAACCGTTTTCATTCATTTTTTTCTATTCTTTGTAACACTTATGATACAAATTGTGTCTTGTATCTTTCCAGTTCTTTCCTATTCTTTACATAATTTCGCGCTTTATTTTTCCTCCGACATCATCCTCATAATGAAAGACTCACTGCAATCAGTTACCATTGTCATTAACCAAAAACCAACTAACAAGCATAAGATTGGTAATTTGAAGAATATCCACAACCATTATAGGCTACTTTAAATTGAAAAAAGTTTAACACTCAAATCCAATAAAAAGAGTCGCAATTACGTATAAGATAGAAGTACTGAAATAAACATGTAGAAAACAAAATTTGAAAATTTAACCAGTCATATAATTTACCTATGCAAAAACTCTTACGCAAAAAAAAAAAAATTGAATACTAAAATTGCTTAAAATGTTAAGCTAAAAGATGTACCTTAATCATGTAGTATGCATGTTCTTTCTTAACTTTGTTCACGTGCTTCCAGGTCTCTTCACATATGAAAAACTGGAAATAGTCAACACCCAAACTCCCTACAAAACCACTGAATAAACCAGCTGCCTGACCAATTCTTGTATATCTCTATTAAATGGGAGTATTATATTTGTATTGGAGGAAGTGCTATAGCCTCCTTCACGCTCAGCTTAGACCCTTTACACACGCCGTCCTCTAAAAAGTGCATGAAAAAAAATTACTAGCTAATCATTGCACAAAAGAAAAATAGAAGTAAAGGACTTTCAAAATAACTATTTAAAAAATTAGGAAGAAAAAAAAGTATACCAATGATAGTAACATTCTTTGCGTTTATCGTCATTGTTCTGACCTTCAGCTTCCTGGACAGCAAATAAGTCATCAATGTGGTCATCAAACGACAGCACTTCATCCGCCTCCGGGTCGTAATCCTCATCCTCTAATTGATGATCAACCACTTCATCGCAATGCCGAGTCTCTGTGCGTTCTGTGGGAGTTTGAGGGTCATTAACTGTACTTGACGGCGCAAACTTTTTATCGTTGCGCGGTGGACAAAACGGTTCATTGATACGAGATGTCGGAGCTCTATTAGCTGAGGACGAAAATGGAGAAGCTCTATCACATAGTTGCTCATGTGATATCTGAGCTCCTCTAGTCATGGATCCAACCTTTATGAAATCATTTAGAATTATATTGAACAAAAAGCATTAATATTGAATATTAATTGAATTTATAAATTAATAATTTTCAATAAAAAATTTACAACATGGCTGAATGATACAATTGAAGGCTACATAATTTTAACATAAGATTACGTAATGAAATGATAACCACGAACACTTACCATAGTCTCCTCAGTTTTGGCATTAATTCCAACATCTTTCGGAGATTTCTGTATAATGCTGTACCGTGGTTTCCTAGGCATTCTTACAAACCTTTACAGAAAACAATATTACTAGAAAAATATTAGCACAACAACAATTTAAAAAAACCATTAAAAATGATTCATAGACAAATATTAATGTTACAAAGAAAAGCAAGCATAACGTATTTGTTATAAATAGAAATATAAGGAGCCAACTTAGGTCGATGTCTACTTCATAACGATCAAAATTCTGCTGGCTTTAAATAAACCTCTCAAAATCAAAATGAGCAATTAGATAAATGAGAGCAAGATTCATCAATTCAAAAACTGATGATAATCTTGTCTAAACAAGTGATTCAACCGTTGCAACCTATAATTAAAAATAAAGAAAATATTTTAGAATAAACTCTGATCCGTCATCTTATAGTTCGGTCTTTATTGAAGTTTTTTTGTTTGCTACCGCCAATAAAATCGTAGTTTTGAACAATATATATGTACAAAGCCTTTTTTTCTATAGTGGAGATAGTCGCACGTAATGACAGATCACGACCATATTACTAAAAGCTTGGGGGTAAAAACGGATTTCGTTCGAGTGCCCGAAAATAATATTCTAAAGCTTTGGTATGTTCTCCGTTACTTATGTGAATAAGGCCTATGTTATAAATAAAGTATATAACTTCGATCATAGGGATCAATTTTAGCCTCATAATAATTCTATAAAGCATCTGCATAATTTCCTTCAGATTGCGCCGACATCCGTTACGGTCGTCATTCAGTTCAAAGAATCTCAGCTCCAGAACCGTACGTGATATTTTCGCTTAATACTAAAAATTTATAATTGAAGCATATGAGGCTGCATTAATCAGGGATACACGACATAAGGAATTTTTTTATTTGTAAACTTCACCTTCAACAAGCGTCGATTTTTTCCATTTTTTTTACAAATAAAATAATGTGTCTTTCTCATAAGACTGAGATCGGTAAAAAAAATAATCAAATCGCACCATCTCTGTAAGTAATAAGTAAATGCCTCCTTTCCTCTCGAGGTCGTCGGAATTATTTGTAATAAGATATTGGCTACAATAGAATATTAGATTGACTCTTGTGTTTGGACACAGAATATTTTTGTAGAAAGAGAAGGGAAAAGATTAGTGTTTGAGATAGGTGATCTTCTACCTATTGGTGTACCCTTATTTATATACGGAAAAGCTCTGCATACAAGCCATTAGGGCTTGTATGCTTTACAAGTTCATTAAACAATAAAACCAAAATGCGCGCTGCTCCACATACGTTGATTACACGCGCTATATAAGATCCCGCGTATATCTAACTACCAAATTTAAAATATTTGTTTCCTTCTTCGTTTTCGTTATTTTGAGATTTAGTTGTTCTTCATCTCGCGCGTCTTTCCTCCTTCTTCTCCATCGTTATTTTCCTCTCCTTTTCTCACTGGTATGTTCTTCGTTTACGTTACCTTTTTCTCTCTCTGCAACTCGAGCTTCGTTTTCTATTTTGATTTGTTTGTGTATTATATCAGACATGATTGGGTGTGTTTTTAGTTGTTGACATGGTGTATTCTGCAGCCTGTGTATTTACAGTTTATGGCTTTAAAGGTCATTCTGTAGTTGAGTTGTTGCGGTTTGGGTGTATCATATTAGACATGATTGGGTGTATTTGAATCATATCTATGGGTGTATTCACAGTTCTGACACGGTGTATTGTGCAGCCTCTCTCAGTTGTTGATGACGAGCTTGTTCCGAAGGTTGGAATGACCTTTACCACCCTTGAAGATGCTGAAAAATTTTACAGGAACTACGCCAAGGCTGCAGGTTTCTCTACAAGAGTTCGGTGCACAAATAGGAAGGGAAACGAGATTAAGAATCAACTGATTACATGTAGCAGAGAGGGAAAATGGAAATCTAAAATATCTCCGACCGAGAAGACCAATCCGATAGCCGGTTTAAACTGTCCAGCAAGAATTTATATACACACATTGAAGGATGTCGGTGCTTGGATCATTTCAAAGGTTGTGCTGGATCATTCACACTCCTGTTGTCCAAGTAAAGCAGAGATGCTCAAACAGCACAGGGAACTAAGCATGTCCATTCATCGTACGATAGAGAATAACGAGGAGGCCGGTATCAGACCAAGCAAAACCTACCAATCATTTGTTGCGGCTGCCGGGGGCCACCGCGAGTTAAATTTTATCGAAAAGGACGTGAGGAATTACATTACCAGGGAAGTGCGGAATGTTTCTGAACAAGAAGATGCAAAGGAATTCGGGAAATATTTGTTAAGAATGAAAGAGAAGAATCCGAATTTCTTTTTTGAGCTCGAACTCGAAGAGGATCAATCGATTAAGCTGGCTTTTTGGTCGTTGGTGTATTTGGCACATCATGAAGAAGATTCCAAGCAAATTAAACGGGTACAAGGGACATGCTGATATCGAACAAGAAATGAGCCAAGTTATTTGGAACTCTCACAGCAAAGACTCATTCGATAGGAATTGGAATGATTTTCTGCTGAATTTTGGTCTTGCGGACAACAAGTGGCTTTCAGGTAATGTCTTTTTAAAATCTGCAGCAGAGGTGTATATTGCATGTCCCCTCGGGTGTATTTATAGTCTATGTTTGGGTGTATTATGCAGATCTGTACGAACACCGTCACATATGGGTTCCTATCTATCTGGATCACCACTTCTGGGCAGGGATGAGAAGCACACAAAGGAGCGAGAGTATGCATTCATTTTTTAACAAGTATATCACCCAGAACAGCTCGTTTATTCAGTTCGTCAAACAATACGATAATTGCCTCAGAAGCAGGGAGCAAGCAGAGAGAGAATCAGATGCTGCAGATTTTCATACGGTCATACCGTGTGCAACCAAATCCTCCATTGAAGCTCAGTTTCAAGATGCGTACACTCATGCAAAGTTTAGGGAAGTCCAAGCGCAACTCAGAGGAAAGGCGAATTGCATCACCAGATTAAAGAATTCCGCTCTAGGCTATTCAGTATATGAAGTCGGAGAACAAGTTTCCAGCTCAATATTCAACAAGTTCGTGGTTACTTACGACTCAGTTGCAGCCAAAGTAAAATGCCAATGCTTATTATTCGAGTCGAGAGGGATACTGTGCCGTCACGCACTAAGCGTGTTAAGCTTCGAACAAGTAAGCCAAGTGTCCCCTAGATATATACTGGAACGATGGAGCAAGAAGGTAAAGAGGCGACATACACACATCAAGAGCAGCCACGACGAGCCACTGATGGAGCCAAGAAGCAAGAGGTTCGACCAATTGGTTTTTCGTTCGCAAAATATTTGCGAATTTGCATCCGAATCGGAGGAGCTGACTGCAATTCTGCACCGTGCGTACGATAACGTCATTGCCGAGATGGAATCTTTAAAAGCCAAAAGGAAGGGGACATCTTCTTTATCCCACGAAAACGCCAACTTGGAATCCGTTAACGAGCTTCAAAGCACGCCAAGGATTCGAACAAGAGGACGTCCAAAAAATAGGCTAGGTTCAAAGTTGGACAAACAGATCACAAATGCCACAAAGAAGAAGAAGACGAGAGTTTTAAGCGAGGTAAAAGTAATGTTCTTTAAATTTGTGGCGATTGAGTTTATTTTTCTCGTTAATAGTTTAGCTAATGTGTGAGTGTTATATTCAGATAAACCTGTTTGATGCTGCATCAGCGGTGCATTCAAATTCCAGCCAATATCAAGCACACGTTATGAATTATCAGTTCAGGGTACTAGGAGCAGGGGATAACTCTTTGGGTGTATAGTTTTAGAGAATATGGGTGTAAAAGAACTGTTCTTTTGGGTGTATTTTTGTTCATTGACAATTTACATATAGATATATATATAGATACATATAGAACAAAAGCTGTAAAAATTCGCAGGTTATGGGTGTATATTTGATTTGATGTTTTTCTTCATATTTTAGTACATGTAATTCATACATTTTAAATACAGCACAGATAGTTTGGGTGTATATTTTATGCAATCTTGGGTGTATTATTAGGCCTGCGTTGGGTGTAACAGTTTACAATTTGCGTTTATATATGTCTTGATTTTTTCCTTCATATTTTACCACCTGTAATACAGCTTTTGAATACAACACAGACAGTTTAACAGCACAGATAGTTTAACTATGGAAAAAAATATACATGCAATAGAAGTTGTTGATAAATGGCAAATATTTACATCATTTGTTCAATTTACAAACTACCCAGCAGTTGGATTACGCAGTTTCTATATCAGCAGAATTTATCTGACAAAACGGACTCAATAATACAGAGGATGGCTTCGACAGCCTTATAGCACTACTCTCTCTAATTGCCCGATCTCTCTGTTTATTCATCTCACTGAATAGTATCCGGGAAGCATACTCCACTCTATAGTGGTCCACCTCCTCCTACAATTAAAAAGTATATTCTGTTTAAACAGCAATATTAATTCAGTAAAGTAATACAGAGTTATATAGTTCTAAAGACAGTTACCTGTTTCCAATTATCCCATTTATACTTCTCCTTTTTAATGTTTTCCGGCTCAATTAACTCAAGCCACTTCATAACGTAGATAGCGCAGTAATAGCTGAAAACGAAGAAAATAGATTACAAATCTCATTTAGGAAAGTTTAATGTTCAGAGTCACAAATTTATACCTTGTTTTTTGGCCTGATATTGTAACATATGATGCTTTAATTTCCTTCTCCTTCTCGTCTTTCTCCAGAGGTTCCCCGCCGGCATATGCTCTCAATCTTGAAAATACATATCCCTTAAATACCAAAACAAATCAGTAATACACCCGAATGAATGCACAAGATACACCCAACTGAATGGACAACATACACCCAACACAACTAACGAAATAGACTTATCTATTAAAGTAAAGAAGACAGAGGCAACTTACAATGAATTTATTAATCTACTTTCTCTCTTCGCTTGGAGCTTTTTTGTGTAGCGGGTCAAGTATATGACATTTCCGCTTCGTTGTATTTATCAGCCATAACCACCAATGCCCCGAGTGGCAAACAGGTGCAAAAATCTGAAGGATTGCCACATTTCAACAGTGCGTTATTTTATTTGGCATATAAGTAAATAAGCGTACTAACAAATTTAGCAAACAAAAACTTACATATGGATGTGAAGTTAATTTTTTTCTATCTATGAAGGGAATAAAACTCGGTTAGCCTTCCACTCTGAATTCCTTATTCGTTTTCGGTGATATGAATTCCCAATTTGGGTGATCCAAAAGTGCCATGCTCTGCAAGAATTGCGAAACAAGAAATGAAATACTGAAAATACACAACTTACACCCAATCGAACGTAAAAAATACACCCAATTCAATACAAAAAATGCACCCAAAGTTCGTAGAAGTAACACTTACCACAATATCGGGGAGGAGACAGTATATTTGTTCTTGAAACCTCTTTTCATTTTTCTGGTTGAGGATGAGGCAGATGGCAGATACAATCTAGAAATATATGCCGAAATCAATTTTACATTAATAAACATTGCAGTTGACTTTGGTGTAAAAACATTAATGTTATTCTAATATTACCTGAGATTCTATATCACTTTTTGCCTGGAGGGATGCAAGGTGCATACTCATCAAAATGTATTCATCTTGGGCAATGAGAGTGCACATCTCCTCATACTCGTTAGTATTGCCATCTGTGTCTTCCTTCAGTCTCGTCCCCCAGATGTAGCACTTTTGTTTCATATCATCCGTAATCTAATTTATTGCCCCAGGAGTTTCAAACTTCGCAGAACTTTCTCCCCCAGTCTCCCTCTGAATTTGTGGACTTTTGTTTTTTCCCTTCGCCGCACTGCTTGCTATTTTTTGGACCAAATCGTCCAATTATTCTAGCAAATTTGCAGTTTCAAGAGATTTTGCCCTTTTTGTCTCCTGCGTTGACGCCCCCTCCTGGCTTGAATCAGTCAATCCAAGGCTGAATGATGGCACCCCTGGATCTGTTTTAGGAACATAGGTTGCTGTCTGTGCCATCATCAACAGGGCAGCAGCGTCTTCTGCGGCTGGATGACTGCGTCATCATGTATAAGAATAAGAATAAGAATAAGAATATACAGATGATAAGCAAAGATTGATTTTAGTCTGATGAACTTACATTTTAGTTGGAGCTGGGGGAATCGTGGGTGTGGTCTCTTGAAGTTGTTTGGGAGTTTCAGGAGTGCTGCACAGTTACAAAAAATTAATCATGGCGTAAAAAAAACTAATCATGAACAATATACACCCAAACTGTTAGCAAATATACACCCAAACTCTAAACAAATATACACCTAATACTATTTCTTACGTTTCTGTAGTCCCTTCAATCTGTAGCATAGGGGTTGGTTCAAAATCTGTCTCAGTAAAATATGAAATATTTAAAATCTGTCACCTTTTTCAAAATACATAATAACTAAATAACACATTTTTCAAACAAGATATGAAATATTTAAAAATAAAAGTTCTCACCTTTAATCAAAGAAATCACAGTTGTTGGATGATCAATTACTGCCAACTATTTCCATCATGAAAAAGCTTCCGCAACCTAATCAATGCACCAAATTAAAAGACAAATCCAATTAGACAATTTCTAAAAAAAAGAACAATTTAACCTGTCATCAACGTCGGACTTAATAGAACAAAAACACTACAGGAAACGAGCTCTCGCCGTATTATACATGAATAAAAAGGCATGACTTTATTGGATAAATCAATTAAATCCCAAAAATTATCATTAACGCTGTCAAATTTACTAAAAAAAATACAAAACTAACGCTAAATTTCATATTCTAATTGATAACTTATATAGTATCAAATGCTTAAAGGCTACTAGTACAAGGATGAGCAAGTTCTTTGACTTTTATAGTTATAAGTTATGACTTCACTTTTTATTTTTTTAACAACAGCAGAAATATTCATCATACACAGCCACATATATATAT
>NC_029793.2:14868400-14878347 GCF_000816755.2 Arachis ipaensis | reverse complement strand
AGTAAGAAAGAGTAAGAGTCGAAGAGAAAGAAAGAAAAAGGTAGAATGGGACAGTACGAACCTCACAACTTACATGAAAGATATGGCGATGGATGTGAGAACACAGAACGGCGCTGCAGATCTCACAAGAATGTTTTAGGGTTTGTTAAAGTCTTCATTAAGTTGCTTTTATAGCTGGTGGAGTGGAGGATAAAATTGGAATAATAAAATGCTGTAAAAAGATAAAATTAAAAAATAAAATTATCCATTTTTTACCCATGATATTTTTAATTGAATAGCATGCCTAAAATGATATTTAAATTTTGAGTATATACTCATTTTGGTTCTCAAAAAATTTCAAACTGAATACTTTAGTCCCTAACTAAAATTAATTACTCGATTGGTTCCTAACAATTAATTCCGTCAGTCACTTAGGTTCTTTACTCCGTTAACTCTAACGGAGAACAAAATAATCCCTGACAACTCTGATAGGGGACAAAATGGTCACTGACAACTCTAACAAGGGACAAAATGATCCCTGACCCCTTTATTCGAAAACGACACTGTTCTTCCCCAATTTTTATCATATCTCGCATAATCCTAACATTCATACTCTCCTTCTTTATCTTCACAGTCTTTTTTTCCATCTTTTCCTTCCTCCTCTTTAACTCCAAGATTAAGCTATGGTATAATTGTCACACGTATCGCACCTATTTCAACATATCATGAACCACACACTTCCTAAATCTCTGCACTTCACCCACCAAAAGCATCCACTTCCACGTCTTCGATAACATCACCTCCAACCCCGACACGTCCACGACATCCTCAAGACCAAGTTCCACAACTACTCCAAGAACACGCCTTTCTCCACTCTCCAGCAAGCAATATAGATTGTTGGACATTAGGACATCATGAGAAGATTCTCCTTCGACATCATATGCAAATTCTCATTTGAAATAGACACTGAGTGCTTCATTCATTCTTTTCCAGAGTCCAAGTTGGCAGACAGCTTTGACCTCGCATCCAAGCTATCAGTACAACGAGCAAAGTCGTCGTTGCCGCTCATATGGAAACTGAAGCGATTACTGAACATTGGTTCAGAGAAGAAGCTAAAGGAAGCGATCAAAGTGGTGGACAATGTGGTCATGGAGATGATAGGGCAGAGGAAGAGGGAGATGACAACGACAACGACGGGTTTTAACAAATCAGACTTGCTGTCTAGATTCATGGGATCCATCGAAGACGATAACTAGTTGAGAGACATAGACATTAGTTTCCTGAGTATGAATTAGTTGAGAACAAGTTGAGGATTTTTTTCTTGTGAACATTAAATTTATAGAGTGTGCATTGTGTAGTTTGAAGTTACAGTGTTAGACTGCTAGTGTTATGCGAGATATGATAAAAATTGGGAGAGAACAGTGTCGTTTTCGAATAGAGGAGATCATGAACCATTTTGTCCCCTGTTAAAGTTGTCGGGGACTATTTTGTCCTCCGTTAGAGTTAACGGAGTAAAGGACTTAAGTGACTGACGGAATTAATTGTTAGGGACCAATCGAGTAATTAATTTTAGTTAGGGACTAAAGTGTCCAGTCTGAAATTCTTTGATTGAGATTAACACTTAAAATCACTAAAACAATAGACAGTAGTAATAAAACGGTTAAAATTCTTTCTTATACTATATAACACTATCATAGTAAGAGTAAGAAACATTATGTATTAGTACTAGGGTCTCAACTGCACATCTCTTGTATTGTTTTCTATTTTTATATGATCATGTAACTTGTTAAATTAAATTTTGAAAATATGTAAATATAACTGATAAGAAAAGTAAGCACCCAAAAAATGGCTTAATAGTAGTGAATTTGTAGCTGAAATATATCCTATGATTTATTATTTGTGTAATTTTTTACTTAAAATTCAAAATTTGGAAAAAAAAATAAAAAACTTGAAAATCTAATTTTTTTTATTAATGGACTTAAAAATGATTAAAAAAATAATTATTTCATAGCAATATAAATTAGAGTAGTGAATTCTATTACACAAACACAGAAAAACAATTTTTGTATAGAAATACAAATTTTGATTTTATAACTAAATTTTTATATTTACGGAATATCTTTGTAAAACAATAGCATATAATAGGATTTGGGAAAAAAAAGAGTATTGAATAAATATAAGTTAGATGTTGACATAAAAATATGTTAAATGAGTTAGGTGAGGATAGATAACACCTAATAATTAAAGCTACGTTTGGAAGAGAAATTGAAACTGAAAGACAGAAACTAAATTAAATATTTGTATTATGTTTGGTATAAAATATACAGAATTAAATTATATCTCAATATCCTGTTTAATTTAAGATAAATACAATTGTAAAAATAAACAAAATTACTAAAGTACTTTTTTTTCCTTCTCCTTTCTCCTCTTCTTTTATTTTTTTCTCCTAAAATTTCTTGGTTGTTAACTTGTTATTAACATCCTTCAGTTTTTAAATATTTTCCATTAAAATAAAGTAAAAGGCATAGAAGAGATAGTTAAGACAACACAATTCAAATGCCTTTTGTTCAAATTCTAATATATCTAAAAGGTCTCAATCCATCACTACCGCCAGATGGAATCCTTGAATCAATGATCAAACACATATTATACCCACTTATATTCCACTATTTGTGTTGTTCTTGGTGGCGTTCATAGCTTTCTCAACCCTTCATATAGCATTCACCAAATCTATGATAACAAGTTGATATAATTTTTCATGCAAAAAAAAAAAAAAAGAAAAAAAAAAGAAAAAACAATGTAGGTTCTTATTGAAGTCATAAAATGATCTTATTGAAGTCATAAAATGAAAGGCTTCTCATAGTTGATGAAGGTCACCCAAATATCTGGGAAAAAGGAATAGACAACAAAGAAGAAGAGGAGGGCTGGAGGGGAAAGAAAACCAAAAGCAAAGAAGAAGAATGAGAATGAGGATAATTTTGGAAATAAATATTATTAAGACTTCAGTCTCCTGTATCTCTAAAATATTAAAAGTCTCTACCACCAAGCACAATAATGAGTCTAAGGGCCAGTTTGACTAAACTTCTTAAATAAGTTCTTTTGAAAAAAGAGTTTAAAATATAAGGACTTTTATTAATATTAACTTTTAAATAAGTTATTTTGAGTTTGGAAAGTTATTATGGAAGTCATTGTTTTAAAATTATACATTAAATAAAAGTGATAAAATAGCTTTTGAAAATAGGAGAAGTCATATTTTTTAACTTTTTCAAAAACTCTTAAATAACTTTTTGAAAAGTTAAAAGTTTATCTAAAAATTTGTACCAAACATATTAATGTAATTTTTTATAAGTCAAAAGTTGAAAAAAGTAACTTTTTGTCCAAACGGGCTCTAAATCTTCCAATCAGAGCCTCTGAAAACAAACACTAACAATTGCTACGTAAGAGTCTATGTGTATCTGCAATGCACCTTTCATCATAAATCAAATCCATACAATCCTAACAAAAAAGCTACCAAAATTTTTTAAACCCCTTTTTCTAATTCTAATTTTATTCCTAAATCCAATCCATTTCTAACCTTTGGTAAACTCCACTCTACTGCCACAAAGCGATAAATTTTGCTTGACTCTCGATGCCATGTGAGAAGAAAGAAAAACACGAAGAGTCTAGACTACATGATGAAGATTAGTTTATACAAGCATGATGAAATATATGCATATAAATTACATTATATATACAATTAATTATCATATCATTAACTGATTCAATAATATCCTAAATACACTTAATGAAAGAAGCTAACAACCTTGAACTGCTATTACTGTATTCCTTCTCAGTTCTCACCCAATTATGCAGTTGAAGTGCCAGCAGAATCTTTCATCATGCAGTTGAACTGATTCATGCTCTGCTGCAAATGACAATACAGTCGACAAGAGCTCCTTTCTAGATGGTAGCTGTTCTGAAGATGAAGGAGAAACCAGACGCATAAATGGCAACCATATTGCTGCGGGAATTTGACAAGAATCAGATGCCCCTCTTGCCTCTTGGACTGGTTTACTTACGTTGTTATCCACATGAGAGCTACCTTGTAAACCAGTTGAAGCATATCATTCATTGAAGCTTTCCCTGTAAAAACTCAATTTTATACTTTCTGCCGCGGATTGATTTTTACCAGAAATCTCACTGGAGACTAAATCAGTCTGTGGTACCCTTCCTTTTGTTGCATCTTTTAAGGTTGAACTAGTATGATCAAGCAAACTGAAACTTATATTCTGGAGCAGATCAATACTATTTTCCCCATTTACAAGGGAGTTAATAGAACTCTTAAAACTGCACACAGGATCTTTCCCAAAAGCAAGAAAGTTAATTCCCTTTGGAATTTCCACCAAGGTTTGATTTGTTCCAGATGTACTATGTACTTTGGTCAGAAGAGGATGAACCAACTTTGGTCGTGCCTTCCTTTGGCGTAGTAGGAGAAGGCAACAATAGCTTTGCAACATCGACGGAGCTAACTCCTTTAGATGCAAGCTTAAGCTGTTTCTGTACCGTGTTTGTTGCTTTATGTTCCGAATTGATGTCAAGATGAACTCTTGGAGGAATGATCAAATGGTTTTGTTGGATAGAACTACAGCCATGAATGTTAGGTGGCATGTTGGAATTTGTGTTTCCTGAAAAGTGTGGAGATTTCATTCCTAGGTTGTGAACCCTTGAAGGTGTAGCAAAATCTTCTTTTGGCTGGTAACTGGATCAATAAAGCCCATTTTAAGTGAGAATAATTAAAATTATAATAATACACATACATGCATCTGGAAATACCGATTGATAACTATTGAGATTCAAAAATGAAAAAGGCTTTTAAAATGCGTGTTTCACCGACAGAGAGGCTAAATTACATAGACACTAAGTATTAAACAATGAAATATATATGAACATACAATTTCACTAAAAACATAATGCAAGAACCTTGGGAGGAGTTTAAGAGTAATCTTAAACGGGACTGTCCCTCTATTTAGGCCGTTCCTTGTTTTGTTTGTTTTGTTTTTCTTTGTTTAATTTATTTCAGTCACCAAAAAAAAATAATGCAAGAAACCACAAACACACAGAATAGAAGTAGTATAGTATCATCCAGATGAGCCTAGAATCTCAGATCACAGTTGAAGAGAAGATAGAGGGGAACTAGAAACAAGCAAAGGGAAACAGGGCACTCAATTCTCCCACTTCCTGATTCTGCTTAATTACAAAACTGTCCCTGAACTTCTTGTGCCTGTATACCTGCTGCCCTTTGGGAAATTTTCCTCAAAGCTAACACATAATGCACAACCTAATTATCCTAATTATATATGCTAACAAAAACCTTTGTATTTGGATTGAAATCACAAGCATTTTACAGGAAGAGATATAGGGTGGATGTGGTATCTGGTGCGAAAAAAAGCATGCATTCACCTCTAACACAAAAACCTCCCTCCGAACACAAAGCTAACACAAGGATACTTGAAGAGTTGATGATCAAAAGGGCAGTCATCCCCTTTCATGCAGGAGTGACAAGCGAAAAAGGAGCATGGCTGCAATTTCAAAATCAATATAGGAGCTTAAGAAGTAAGTTTATACCTAACTGCTTCTGAAAACTCATTTTAGCATAGCGAGTTATAAATACCAACCAAATTCACTGCTTCTAAATTGACACATTGAAAACACAGGCAAATTGAAAAACTAGAGAAGATTATGAGTGCTCCAGGTTATGAAGAGAAGGTTTTGCCTCAAGTCAGAGCTAAGAACCAGGAGAAGCTCGACTCGCTAAAGGAGCGGCTGCTGCTCGAGGAAACGGCTGGACTTAATATAGCTTCAAAATAGTGGATCTTGATTGATCATTAGTTTTTTTATTTTTGGTTTCATTTGATTAGTATAGCCTAACTTTTTGGCTGTTATTTATACACCTTCTCTTTTGTTTTGGTAATCCTTTGGCAAGAAATTTTGAGCAGTTATTTTGTGCATGTGTTGTAACTTACCAGCAAAATCAGCAATTCAACACGAGATTGTAACTTAGTTTTCATACACCTCCTACCTTTTTTATCTCTGGTATCCAACAAAAGAAACAAAACAAATAAAGAACACTACAAGAACAAGAACCTACAATTCAGAAAAAACTGCAAGTTTCAGTTTCAATGTTGGTAGATTAGTTTGTTTTTTCCATGGTATTTTCTAATTCAGCAAAACAAAGACTCATTTGCTAGATCTGAATTTTATTCAATGGTCTATTGCTTGCTAGTGAGTTGTTATATATAGGGCCATTTTGGCTAAACTTCTTAAATAAGTTCTTTTGAAAAAAGAGTTTAAAATATAAGGACTTTTATTAATATTAACTTTTAAATAAGTTATTTTGAGTTTGGAAAGTTATTATGGAAGTCATTGTTTTAAAATTATACATTAAATAAAAGTGATAAAATAGCTTTTGAAAATAGGAGAAGTCATATTTTTTAACTTTTTCAAAAACTCTTAAATAACTTTTTGAAAAGTTAAAAGTTTATCTAAAAATTTGTACCAAACATATTAATGTAATTTTTTATAAGTCAAAAGTTGAAAAAAGTAACTTTTTGTCCAAACGGGCTCTAAATCTTCCAATCAGAGCCTCTGAAAACAAACACTAACAATTGCTACGTAAGAGTCTATGTGTATCTGCAATGCACCTTTCATCATAAATCAAATCCTAACAAAAACACTACCAAAATTTTTAAACCCCTTTTTCTAATTCTAATTTTATTCCTAAATCCAATCCATTTCTAACCTTTGGTAAACTCCACTCTACTGCCACAAAGCGATAAATTTTGCTTTTGACTCTCGATGCCATGTGAGAAGAAAGAAAAACACGAAGAGTCTAGACTACATGATGAAGATTAGTTTATACAAGCATGATGAAATATATGCATATAAATTACATTATATATACAATTAATTATCATATCATTAACTGATTCAATAATATCCTAAATACACTTAATGAAAGAAGCTAACAACCTTGAACTGCTATTACTGTATTCCTTCTCAGTTCTCACCCAATTATGCAGTTGAAGTGCCAGCAGAATCTTTCATCATGCAGTTGAACTGATTCATGCTCTGCTGCAAATGACAATACAGTCGACAAGAGCTCCTTTCTAGATGGTAGCTGTTCTGAAGATGAAGGAGAAACCAGACGCATAAATGGCAACCATATTGCTGCGGGAATTTGACAAGAATCAGATGCCCCTCTTGCCTCTTGGACTGGTTTACTTACGTTGTTATCCACATGAGAGCTACCTTGTAAACCAGTTGAAGCATATCATTCATTGAAGCTTTCCCTGTAAAAACTCAATTTTATACTTTCTGCCGCGGATTGATTTTTACCAGAAATCTCACTGGAGACTAAATCAGTCTGTGGTACCCTTCCTTTTGTTGCATCTTTTAAGGTTGAACTAGTATGATCAAGCAAACTGAAACTTATATTCTGGAGCAGATCAATACTATTTTCCCCATTTACAAGGGAGTTAATAGAACTCTTAAAACTGCACACAGGATCTTTCCCAAAAGCAAGAAAGTTAATTCCCTTTGGAATTTCCACCAAGGTTTGATTTGTTCCAGATGTACTATGTACTTTGGTCAGAAGAGGATGAACCAACTTTGGTCGTGCCTTCCTTTGGCGTAGTAGGAGAAGGCAACAATAGCTTTGCAACATCGACGGAGCTAACTCCTTTAGATGCAAGCTTAAGCTGTTTCTGTACCGTGTTTGTTGCTTTATGTTCCGAATTGATGTCAGAATGAACTCTTGGAGGAATGATCAAATGGTTTTGTTGGATAGAACTACAGCCATGAATGTTAGGTGGCATGTTGGAATTTGTGTTTCCTGAAAAGTGTGGAGATTTCATTCCTAGGTTGTGAACCCTTGAAGGTGTAGCAAAATCTTCTTTTGGCTGGTAACTGGATCAATAAAGCCCATTTTAAGTGAGAATAATTAAAATTATAATAATACACATACATGCATCTGAAAATACCGATTGATAACTATTGAGATTCAAAAACGAGAAAGGCTTTTAAAATGCGTGTTTCAACTTTCAACTACATAGGAGAGGCTAAATTACATAGACACTAAGTATTAAACAATGAAATATATATGAACATACAATTTCACTAAAAACATAATGCAAGAACCTTGGGAGGAGTTTAAGAGTAATCTTAAACGGGACTGTCCCTCTATTTAGGCCGTTCCTTGTTTTGTTTGTTTTGTTTTTCTTTGTTTAATTTATTTCAGTCACCAAAAAAAAATAATGCAAGAAACCACAAACACACAGAATAGAAGTAGTATAGTATCATCCAGATGAGCCTAGAATCTCAGATCACAGTTGAAGAGAAGATAGAGGGGAACTAGAAACAAGCAAAGGGAAACAGGGCACTCAATTCTCCCACTTCCTGATTCTGCTTAATTACAAAACTGTCCCTGAACTTCTTGTGCCTGTATACCTGCTGCCCTTTGGGAAATTTTCCTCAAAGCTAACACATAATGCACAACCTAATTATCCTAATTATATATGCTAACAAAAACCTTTGTATTTGGATTGAAATCACAAGCATTTTACAGGAAGAGATATAGGGTGGATGTGGTATCTGGTGCGAAAAAAAGCATGCATTCACCTCTAACACAAAAACCTCCCTCCGAACACAAAGCTAACACAAGGATACTTGAAGAGTTGATGATCAAAAGGGCAGTCATCCCCTTTCATGCAGGAGTGACAAGCGAAAAAGGAGCATGGCTGCAATTTCAAAATCAATATGGTTCAACAGCAGTTAGAAAGTCTAGTTCACAGGATATTTCTCAAATCCTGAAATGTCTTGATGACACTTATAGATAAGAAAAGTACCTTTGATTTGGTAGAAGGCACTGAATCATGTGAAAAATGGCACATTGTCACCCTGCCAAATTTTTGTATCAGATGAAGCAAAGGATGCAAAAATAATATGATAATTTTGAATATAAAAATATAGCATGTATTGCATAAATTACAAAAATATACTACTTATAAAATAATGACATAGGCATGCTAATGCACAAATTTACAAGGGTTCATGTCAATTCATGTCAATTCATGTCACATAAAAGAAATACTGGAAATGAGGAAATTTTACAGAATTTCTAACTTAACTTTCTAATATAGAAATCTTGTGTAATACCCTAACTACCAAAGCTCACGCTTCCGGCTGCGCGCCTTTGATAGCTCGGACATTACGACGACTTTTACATTATTTAATACTAAAATATGAGCCTGTTTAAAACTTTAACCGCAATACCGCTCCCAAAAATTCTTTCGTTCAATAACGTACATCCATAAATACCATTCAACTTACAACAACTCATAAAGAGTACATCCATATATATATACATAAATATATATAAATAATATTACAACATAATCCAATACAATTCCTATCCCTCTTACAGAATATATCAAGATAAAGGCGAGGGTACAGTAAACCATAACTAAAACAATACAGAGCATCACAACAACAATTAAATAAGCTCTTCGTAGCTTCTACGCCCATATCCTGAAAGGGGAAAAATGTAGGGGGGTGAGAACATCATCCTCGAAAGGGTTCTCAGTAGAGGGTTTTTAGGAATTACTGTAATAGGATACATGAAGATAATCGCACCAGTGATTCATAACCGTCTTATGCCTCTTTTCAAAAACAACGGTTTACAATGAAAGCAAAGTCGGAAATCTTTCAGAAAGAAGAACCGTTCAATTCTCAAAAACTCAAAAGCCTTTCAAAACGGTTTATCTAAGCGAAACCAAAATAGCCATTCATATTTTATTCCAAACCAGAAACACAAGACCGAAATCAACCATCAGTTCATCTCATTCCAACCACGGCCCTAGGCCCAAACAATCCAACCAACAACCAGTCACCACAAATCCAACAGAGTCCCAGATGCAAACACAAATAGGAAG
>NC_029793.2:14854450-14868310 GCF_000816755.2 Arachis ipaensis | reverse complement strand
CGAGTATCAAGTCTCGACCTGGAGCACGTGGTGGCTAGCCACTGCTACTACCCAGGGAAACTCGTATCTCAGATAGTGGAAGTGCAACATTCACATTTATCAATGATTCAGCATAAACATGCATTCAATCTCATCCATGGACCAACATCCATCTCAGCCATCCAGCTCACGGTTCAGTCCAGAACCAGCCAATATTCATATCATACACAGCCATTCCGGCTCACGGTTCAATCCAAAACCAACCAATAGTCATTCGAGTCAATCAAATAATACATAAGGCAGATACAATCACCAAATACACAATATCTCACATCAGTACCCATATGTAATAATTCCAATAATAAACTATAGTTTTTGGAAAGCGCCCCTACCTCGAAACGCAAATCCATAACCCAAAAGTCTCATAGAGTCCTTTCTGCCTTAACCCGAGATCAACAATCAAAATTCCGGCAGCCAAAACCTCTGTTCCAAGCCACTTTCGCAACAGTCTCAACAACTCTAATCGCAACATACAACAACCGAAACTCAATCTTATAGCAATTAATGCCATAAACCTCAGCGTGAGATTACAGGACAGTAACGAAAGGGCTTTCAAATCGAAACGCTTACCGAACCGAAGAAGGAACGGCTAAACCGGAACAGCGGCGGTCTCCGAACCGGTTCGGCAGCAGCCCGGCAGCCACCTCAAGTAGTAGCGGTGACCAGACTCCGGCAATGGCGCCTGGAACCCACATACAGAGACGTTAAAGCTTCCAGAATCTTAAACGAATGAAGACCGAATTCAAAAACCCTTACCGGAAGAGTTTTCCGGCGACGGCAGCGAGGTTTTCCGGCGGCCAGGCACGGCGGCGCGACTCAACACAACCAGGCAAAGCGGCGGCAACCTCCAGCAACTCCGACACACCCCCATGATCGGCGACAAGGCTCCTGACAGCTGCTGGGCGCAGCGGCAGGGACAACTCCGCGACGGTTCTTCTCCGGCGTGACTCTCCTTCTCTGACTCTCTCCCTTTCTCCAACGATGGTGGGTCTCCGGCGACAACACCAGCCACAACAAGGACGGCAGAGCAAGTGCGACTGGCGATGGCGCGGTTGGAGGCCACAGCGCGTACGGTGGCGACGTGCGGTAGAGGTGACGGCGACGCGACGCGACGGCAGCTGCGAGTCCCTCTCTGCACGACGCTGACGGCACACCTCTCTTCCTTCGAGTCAGGTCTGACGGCGGACTCCAAGGCGGCGGCAGGGAACTCGACGTGTTCGGCCTCCACGGCGACAACGGTGAGGAACCAGTGATGACAGGCCGGAGGACGGCTGGACGACGACGCAGATGAAGCTCCCTCTCTCTCTCTGACGCGAACTCTCCCTCTCTGTGTATCGGTTCGGCGGCGACGGCAGTGGAGAAGCCCACCGGTGCCAGCGCCCCTCCCCCTTCTCTTCTCCTCCCTGCCGCACTCAGTCTCCCCTTCCCTCTGCCGTTTCTTCTCTTTTGTTCAAGAAGAAAGGAAAGCAGCGCGTGCTACTGCTGCTGGTGAGGGTGCATTGTGGGTGCTTGGCTGGGTCTTGGGGGGAAACGGGTCAGGTTAGGGTTTTAGGGTTTCATCTTGAAAATTAGGGTTAAGGGCATTGTGGTAATTTCACATAAAATTGGGAATAATATAGTAATTGAAACCCAAATTAAGTCCAACACTAATTGTATATAGGAAATACAATTTGCTCATCAATTTCATAAATTATTTTTCATAAAATGCCCAAATCAAGATAATTAGAAATAATATAATTAAACCCCTTTATTTTTCTAAAGTAGCAGTATTAATATTTAAAATATTACTTATCTAGTCCAAATCATATAAAATCCTTATTATTTCACAACTACCAACTTTATAATATAATTATAGAAAATAATCCAATAATTATCAAATTGGATAATAAATCATAACTTGTCTCAAATTCAATAAATCACAATCTGCCTTAATTATCTTTAATAAAATAATTTCTGAAATTAAGGCTATAAATAACCATATGATTTTGAGACTTGATCATAATAAGACTTTTCAAAAGTTCTGGGTCTTACATCTTGCATAACAAAACATCTATTTCATCATAGGATTTTGTTATCATGTTCTTGTAATGTGTTTACCATTAGTCCTAAATATAAATGAACTTCGAGCAAGTCACCGTGTTATAAGAAATGAATATTTCAATTACCATCTAGGATCACAATTAATTATAGTATCAAAACACAAATATAAAATTTTCTCATGCTCTCATGCGAAGTTCGACAGTAAAATATGGAAAAAAAATAAAGAATGAAAGTGGAAACAACTTTATGCTAGTATAAGGGGGAAAAACATTTAATAGTTGCACAACAAACCTCATAGCATCTTCCAACAAGAAAATAGCGACAATAAGAGATAGTTTTTTGTTTCTGTTGTACTAGAGACAACTTCAACCTTTTTAACACAAAGTTGTTTGTTCTTTTCTGCCCGTTTTTCCGCTTTTTTCCTATATAATGAAGTTCAAAAAAGAATGGGATCAGTCACATATTAAAAAAACAGGTTTATGAATTATTCTATCCAAATAATGTAAAATTGACTAACATTGAGGTGACATAAAAGGATGGAAACTCAATATATCAGAAGAATACCTTCTTTTTCGCTTTCTTTTCCATAGAACCAAGGCTTTTCCTTACCGCTGAATGACGAGAAGACATGTGAGGTATAACTCTCTTAATATCTTTTAAAATTTCATCATCAAGGGAACGAGAAGACCCACGAGAGAATATGGATAGAGTGCCACTTGAACCAAAATGCAATCCTTAAGACTTCAAGATAATTCGATAGATCCATTATTCTACAGTCAATATTAAACTGAATAAAATGACAAAAACAATGTCAAAATCATTTTGTCAATAAACTGAAACTAACATGTAAATCTAACCGTAAGTATCAAAGTACGAAACATCATTTAATTAGATTGACATTATACTAAGATAAAAACATGTTATGCAAAGAAACAAAATAACACATTTTTCAAATAAAATATGAAATATTTAAAAATATGATAAATTATTGACAAAATAACACATTTTTCAAATAAAATATGAAATATTTAAAAATAAAAGTTCTCACCCTTAATCAAAGAAATCACAGTTGTTGGATGATCAATTATTGACAATCATTTCCATCATGAAAAAGCTTCCACAACCTAATCTATGCACCAAATTAAAAGACAAATCCAATTAGACCATTTCTAAATACAAAAAGAACATCCTAACCAGTCAAAAACGTCGGGCTTAATAGAACAAAGTCAGGAAAATCAACAAACACTACAGGAAACGGGCTCTCGACGTATTATACATTAATAAAAAAGGTATGACTTTACTGGATAAATCAATTAAATCCCAAAAATTATCATTAACGCTGTCAAATTTACTAAAAAAATACAAAACTAACGCTAAATTTCATATTCTAATTGATAACTTATATAATATCAAATGCTTGAAGGCTACTACTACAAGGATGAGCAAGTTCTTTGACTTATAAATTATGACTTCACTTTTTATTTTTTAACAACAGGAATATTCATCATACACAGCCAAATATATATATATATATATATATATATATATATATATATATAAAAAAAAATACATATATATATATATATATATATATATATATATATATATATATATATATATATATATATATATATATATATATATATATATATATATATATATATATATATAACTCAAAGGACACAATATCAATGGACTAAAACAGTAAGAGTCGAAGAGAAAGAAAGGGAAAGGTAGAATGGGACGGTACGAACCTCACAACTTACATGGAAGATATGGCAATGGATGTGAGAACACAGAACGGCGCTGCAGATCTCACAAGAATGTCTTAGGATTTGTTAAAGTCTTTATTAAGTTGCTTTTATAGCTGGAGGTAAGGTAAGGGTGTACATGGTCAGTGAAGCATGCTTCGCTTTGATTCGGATTAGATCTTAAATAATAATTAGGTGTTTGAGATTTTTATTTGGTCTTAGATATAATAAAATTATATTTTTGGGTCGCACTAAAATCGAATCTAAATCGGTGGAGTTCGGATCTTATAAATTTTTACGTCAAACAAATTTTGCTGTACTTATAAAAAAAAATATACTTATAATCGAGAAGTTAATATCCATATTTGTATTTAAATTTATTTATAAATTCTAATTTCATACTTCTTTAATCTATTTTCTAATTCAATAAGTGTAATTAAAAATAAAACAATAAACTTATAATTAATATAACATAATATTAGAATCAATTTAAACTTTAAAGTATATATACCATTTTTAATCCCCTTAGGATACATATGGATTGGATGAAGCTGGATTTGCCTTGATTCGGACTTGGTTTTAAATGATACCCGAGTCTATCTTTGAGACTCTTACCCGATCCTAGACCCCGTAAAATCATACCAAATTAGCTCTTAAAGTATTTGGATTCGGACCGGACCGGATCATGTACACACCCCGAGCTGGAGGAGTGGAGGTAGGGATGGCAACATGTACTTTATGCGCAGGTACCCATCCAACCTGCACCTTATATATGTATATGTTATATACTTATATAAAAATATGTTTCAAGTGGATGTTGAATCAAGGATCTCTCACTAAATGCAAAATATCCTTAGCCACTAAAAGAAAATGATTAATTGATAATTTAATACGCTTTTCTTTTACATAAAAAAATTAGTTTTATTTTAAATTATCATCGAGTTATATAATAATATTACATCTTTTTTGTCAATTGCAGGTAGGGGTGTTCATGGTTCAGTTTTTTCATAAACTGAACTGAAACTGCACTAAACCATTTTAAATGGTTTAGAAAATGAACCAAACTATTTTGTCAAATAAGAAACTGGTTTTAAACCAGTTTATAATACAATGCACCAGTTTTGATGGTTTCAGTGGCTAAGAAAAGGGGGGTTGAATCTTAGCCCCCTTTTCTGGTTGCTAACACTTGCTGAACTCAGAGGAGACTTTTCTGTTTTGGCTCGTCTCTGGACACGAGACTTTTTCTTTTATCTCGTCCCTAGCCACGAGACTTTTTGTTTTGTCTCGTCACTTGGCACGAGACATTTTTAGTTTTTGCTCCTGTGCAGTAGAAAACAGAAATGGAGTAGGAGAGAAAAAAGATTACACCCAGATATATCCTGGTTCAGCTGCTAAGTACAGTGCAGCCTACATCCAGTCTCCATCACAACAATGATGGAATTTCACTATAATCAACTTGATTACAAACTGTAAAGTGCTAACCCAACTTACAAGGGGATACTAAACAGAATACATTGAAGGAGAAGAGAAAACTGTTAGCTCAGGTAGCTCTGAGAACACTGTGCCTTGCACTCTCAAATTTTCTCATTGCTCCAAACAGTGGTTGTTCACCCTTAATATAGAAGAGGGAAGCCTCCACTTATTGAAGCCAACAACCGAACCAACTTCTTCCTCCTTCAACTATCAGAACCGGTTCGGCCACATAGAGAGAGAAGAGATAACCATGCAAAACCCAACATGCAATTACCTCTAGTCCTTTCTTGATCATCACCCTTCATCAATTCGAGCTCTCCATCCTTGGCTTGCTCTCCAAGATGGATTTCTGGCCCTTGATGCTTCATGATGATGATGACTTCATCTGCTTCAATCTCTGCCTCAACCATCACTTTGCCACTCTAGCTACTTCCTGTGGTGGTTGAGTAGAATCAAAGACAAGCCATGCTTCAAGAATCTCCCTTGCTGGCCGAATCTTTACCTTCCATTTTTGAGCATGAAGAACTCAAGATAACCTCACCAAATCTAACCTCATTTGGTGTGTATCTTAGCCACAGCTCATTTTTATTTTAGTATGTTTTCTTGCCATCATTAGCTTGATGGTCTTGATGCATGCAGCTTCTTCTTTTTCTTTGTAGATGAACATAGCTTCCATTGTTTCCTGGACAATGACCGAAAAGAAGAGAAGCAAATAGAGAAAGAAGAAAGAGAAAAGAAAAGCTATGAGTGTTATGATAGATAAATTAATTTAGGTGCATTTCTCCATGCTTGTGTAGTAGCGTGTAAGCTACCATTAATTGCCATCATATTACTTGACTTTTTCTCTTTCATATTTCCAAGGACTGCATTAACTTTTCTTTATAAAATTTGAATTCCATAATAAGTTAATGTGTGAAGTCTGTTGGAAGCATACAACCAAAATTCAATGAGTTGGGTTTTCATCATTGTGCCCCAATTCCATTTTTTTTCTTTCGGACCATGCATGCAAAACAAATTGGACTTGTGATACTATTTAAATTCTGGCCCAATAGTAACATTTGCTTTCCTGATGAATTTTTGGATCAAGCATTGAACACATAGGAAAGCTTTCTTTGGGCTTGCTGTATTTCATTTATTTTCGGCCCAATAAAACCTGCACAACAAAATTAATTTAATTAACACATCAATCAAGATTAGCCTAATAATTTTGCTGTTAATAATGTTTGATCATCATCAATTTAGTTTAGAGTTTTCCAAACTCATCAAGTTTAAACCAGTTCAAAAAAATAAAACCAGTTTTAATTGAAAAAACCAGTTTAAACTGGTTTATAGGCTAAAACTAGTTTTAACTTTTAACATATATAAAATTAGTTTTTACATTTTCTCTCTCCCCCTCTCTCTCTCACTCTCTCTCTTCTTCTCTCCCTCTCTCTCCCCCTTTCTATCTCACTCTCTCTCTCTCTCTCTCTTCTTTCCCTCTCTCCCCCTCCTCTCTCTCCCCTTCTCTCCCTCTCTCTCTCCTTCCCCTCTTCCTCTCTCTCTCTTCTTCTCTCCCTCTCTCTCTCCTTCCCCTCTTCCTCTCTCTCTCTTCTTCTCTCCCTCTCTCCCCCTCCTTTCTCTCTCTCCCTCCTCTTCCCCTTTTTCTTTTCTCTCTCCCCCTTCTCTCTCTTTCTCTCTCTCTATCCCTCTTCTCCTTTCCTCTCCCCCTCCTCTCTCTCTTTCTTTCTCTCTCTCTCTCTCTCTCTCTCTCTCTCTCTCTCTTAACATATATAAAATTAGATTTTACATTCTCTTTCTTCTCCTCTCTCTCTCCCTCCCTCTCTCTCCTTCCTCTTTATCTCTCTCTCCCTCCTCTCTATCTATCTCTCTTTCTTTCTCTCTCTCCCTTCTCTCCCCCCTCTCTCTCTCCTCTTTTCTCCCTCTCTCTTTCTCTACCTTTCTCTCTCTCCTTCCCCTCTCACTCTTCCTCTTCTCTCTCTCCCCCTCATCTCTCTCTCTCTCTCTCTTCTTATCTTCCTCTCTCTTCCCATCCTCTCTCTCTCTCTCTCTCCCCTGCCCCTCTTTCTCCTCCTCCCCTTTCTTTCTCTCTCCCTTTTCTCCCTTTATCCCTTTCTCTCATTCTCTCTCCCCTATCCCTCCTCCTCTCTATCTCTCTCTCCCTCTTTCTCCTTCCCTCTTCCCCTCCTCTCTCTCTCTACCTCTCTCTTTCTCTCTCACTTTCTCTCCTTTCCTCTTCCCCTCCCCTCCCTCTCTCCCTCTCTCTTTCTCTCTGTCTCTCTCACTTTCTCTCCCTCTCTCTCTTGCGCTCTTTTTCCCCCTCCCTTCTCTCTCTTTCTCTCTCTCTCCTCCTCCTCTCTCTCTCTTTTTCCTATCTCTCCTCTCCTATTTTTTCTCTTTTTTTCTCTCCCTCATTCTCTCTCTTATTTTATAGAAAAGAGGGGGGGAGAGAGAAGAGGGATATAGAGTGAGAGAAGGTTGAAAGAGAAAGAGAAAAGAGAGAAAAGAAGGGAAGAAAGAGGAGAGAGAGAGAGAGAGAGGAGGGAGAAGAAAGAGAGAGAAGAGGAGAGAGAAAGAAGGGAAGGGGGAGAGAGAAAGAGAGAAAAGGGAAAAAGGAGAGATAGAGAAAGAGAAAGAGAAAGAGAAAGAGAGAAGGGAGGGAGAGAGAGAGAGAGGAAGGAGAGGAGGAGAGGAGAGAGAGAGAGAGAGAGAGAGAGAGAGAGAGAGAGAGAGAGAGAGAGAGAGAGAGAGAGAGAGAGAGAGAGAGAGAGAGAGAGAGAGAGAGAGAGAGAGAGAGAGAGAGAGAGAGAGAGAAGGGGAGAACGAGGAAAGGGAGGGAGAGAGAGAGAGAAGAAGAAGAAGAAGAGAGAAGGGAGGAGAGAGAGGGAGAGGAGGGAAAGGAAAGAGAGAGAGATAGGAGAGGGAGAGAGAGGAGGAGAGAGAGAGGAAGAGAGACGAGAAGGGAGAGGGAGAGAGAGAGATGGAAAGGAGAGAGAGAAGGGAGAGAGAGATAGGAAGAGAGACGGAGAGAGAGAGAGAGAGAGGAGAGAAGGAAGAAATGGAAAAGAGAGAGAGAAGGGAGAGAGGGGGGAGAAAGAGGAGAGAGAGAGAGGAAGGGGAGAGAGAAAGTGAAGGGAGAGAGAGAGAGAGGATGTAAAAATTAATTTTAGAGTTTAAATAAAATCAATTTTAATTTGGTTTAAAACTAAACTGAACCATAAAAACTGGTTTTTAATAAACTGGTTTTCATAAAAACTATGGTTTCAGTTCAGTTTTTTATTTAAAAAAACTGGTTTATTTAAAACAGTTTCAGTTCAGTTTCAATTCAGTTCAATGAAACCAGTTTTTTTGCACACCCCTAATTGCAGGTAGAGTCGGGTACCTGTGGATAGGGTTAGATACCCGCGGGTTAAGAATGATAAAGTTAGGGTTGGGATATTTTCAACTTACGGGTAGGATATAGTTGCGTTTATATAAAAATCCAAGGCTCTGAGAATCGGACCGATCATTGAACCGTTTTAATTACTGATTTATTGGTTCATTGATTAAATTGGTCCAACTGTGATTCAACAAAAAAAATATTTTAAAATAAAATAATAAATAAATTACAAATAAACATCCTAATATAACAGGCACACGCACAACTCGCTTTTTATTTCTTCATAAAATATTAATGCAAACCATGAAGAAATATGGCTAAAATGTAAGCTCATTTGAGGGTAGAAATATATCTTGGTATTGAGTTTTGTGTCTCCACTTCAACTCATTCCACCATCTTTGTTCACCCCTAATGGATCTTAAGTTTTTTTTTTATCCTTGCAAAATGGTAAAGATTTCAACAAGTGGCACCTGTATATATTTATGGCCAATGCTACCATGCTGAACATCAAATTTTTCAACATGTATGGAAATGAGGTGGATACTTCTTATGAAGGATGCGTGCTCGTGTTGATATGATAGAAGGAGACAGGGACTGAGTGGCAGTAATAGCACACAGGAATTTGTCCAGTATTATGAGGTAATTAGATGAAAAAGCTTGTTTAAATTAAGTGCTTAATTATTTACCTAATTTTGAAAAGAGTTGGGTTGGTAATTTTTTATGAAGTTGAGCTTTTTTTGCTAAATACATGAATTGGGCTGATATTGTATGGAAATGATCCAAATTAACTTATACTCTTATATAAAATAAATAACTTAGCTGTGTGCCGAAAAAAAGAAAAAAAAACTTAGCTCATAAATTCTAGAGGGAAAAAACGACTTACTTGATAAATTATTGTTTAATAATCAGTGGTAACATTATATTCAAATAAATTAAATAATTTATTCTTCAAAATATTAATCTGTTAACAATGATTTATTTCAGTTAACCAAATAGTAACATTGTCACTCATTTAAGTAAACATGATCTAATTTAATTTATTTTTAAATCACAAAATCAATTTTTTTTACGGTATTTATTTTTAAGTAATTTAATTTATAGTCAATATTTTCAATTTAACGTTAATATTCACTAATTTAATAAAGTAAATATTTTTTTAATAACCAAATACACATCACTAACAATATAAGCATATTACATGCTATCCCGTCCCACCAAGCAATGGAGACATAGGCTGTGTAGAGTCAGAGGATATGCAGTCCGTGTTAGAGAAGGGAATTTATGTGGTTAGAGTTATTCATCCCTAATGATGATGATTATGATGTTGGGTTTTTTGGTGTAGGCCAAGCAAATGGATTTTGTTATGATGTGGGATGGGCTTTATGGTTCGATTTTTCGGTAGTTAAAATTATGAGTAAAATTTTTTGTGAGTTGGATAGAAAAGAAAAATTTTGGTCAAAATGATTGATAATTATAAAAGTAAAAAACTAAAATACAATGGTAGTTGCTAGTAATTGGTTAATTTAGGAAGGAAAATATATAAGCCAATTCCAAAAAAAAATGAAAAGAAAATATGTAACAAAAAAAACTTAGTCAGGAAAATTATGATTAGAATTTAGAATGTTGTTCAGAGTCAGTGTAAATTTGATAATTTGAAAGTTGATAAGATTTAAGGATTTAAAAAATTAGAAAATGATAACTTTGATTTAAAGAAAGAATTATTTCAATTAAAATATAAGTAGATGTTTATTAAACCAAGTAGAAAAGATAAAAAAAGTATCTACCTATTTTTAGAGACGATAACAATAGTTGCCATTGTTAAGTATGAGTTAATATTTTTTTAATTTATAATTAAAAAATCCTTGAAGAAGTTATGGTTGTTGTCCGTGTATTTTTGTGTATTCTTATATACTGTTTATATATTTATATATTATCTGGAGATGGTGATAATGGATTAAAAAGCGGAATTGAAAAAACTTAAAGCAGAGTTTGCCGCGGGGTTAGGGGAACTATATAAAATTTATAGAGTTTGTCGGAGAATAGGCGAAGTTGCCAATTTTTATAGAGTTTGTCGGGAGTTCGGCGAACTTGCTTAAATGCCAGGAAAAAAGAAAATCGTATTTAAGGAATTAAAGTTCAGAAATCATGTTGGGAAAAATAATACCCTTTTTTCATTTAAAAAAAAAATCCCCTAGGATATGCATTTGATTAAGCAAAATGTAACGCTCAACACAAGACACACCTGGCAAGTGATTTGTGATCATATTTTGCAAAGGCCGTTTGTACCGTGTTGTAGCCCTTATATTTCAGCAGGTGATAAACTGAGCTGGCGGCATCATCTAGTAGACGCGTATTGATATACTCCGCACGTCCGCCGTTCTCCTTTGCGGCCTACTTATGCTTGAGACTGCATATGGTGCTTGATGCTCCTCACCGTGCTTGACGCCGTCAAACTGAGCACAGACAGCAGGGATGGTTGGTGCAGCTAGAGATTGTACTGGAGCGACGAGTAGAGGCTGAACGAACTACAGAAGGGAAGTCCGAATAGGATGGGAGGCAGAAGGACGAACAGGCACACTTTAAGCGGACCTACTGAAGCTACCATCATGGGAAGTAGCTGATGGGTTCAGAGAAGTGTGTTCTGTTAATCCACGTCGAAGGGGCAGCTGACCTCCGTGTACGAAGTACAAGAACGACCGACGAATTACTTGAAGGTTGAGAAGGTTGGCCGGCTAAGAGAGCTTATCCGAAAAATACCTGTTGGCGGTCTTCTGGACGGAGCAGACAATTTTTTGTGCAAAGAAGTTACGGCAGTTAATTCGGTCAGACGTGTTGTGAAAGAATTACCTTTTTGTAACCTTCAATTCTAATATACGGTTTCATTCTGTCTAATTTGTATTTACTTGTAGTGATCAATTATGTCGTTGTTAAGACAATTATATTTTGATTTCACAATAATTATGTTCGTATCCTGACCCGACACCTATGCGCAGGTCCAAGTAGGATAAAAAATTCCGAATCCATAAGTTGGGCTCCCCACGTAATCGACCTCCCTCCAAGAAATTGGACCCGACACAAAGTCCACCCTAAGGAAGTTGGAGACGAAGGTTAGCTGGCAAATAAGACTTATTCAAATAAATAGCTGCCCCTAAAATCTCCCAACCCACTTCCAGGAGTCATATCTCAACTTTCCTTAGATAAAGGGACGGTTATCCTCCTTAAAAGGTGGAGCTTCTCCAAAGGTGTTTATTGAATCACCACTATGAATACACTGACACCACTCAAGTATCTCTAAGTTGCAATATTCTCCAAACTTAGTAAGGGTCTTTCTCGTTCAGACGATTGGCCCATGAAGAAGGAGTCGAGCCCACTATTCTCCGGTCACCCATCGTAAGAAGTTATATAGTCTCATTTTGTTCGGTGTGGATAATTACATTACATTACCCGCAGTAGTGGTATTTTCCAACAAATACTTATACTATTTAATAGTGAAACCGATGTAAACTAATTAAGAAATTATTAAAATTTAACAATGATAGTTATTTCATTATAAAAAGAAATTAAAAATATGTATCCCAGCCTAAATATAACAAAATATATTTTATGCTTCAACCATTTTATTTAATATGCAGTCTGATATTCTCAAAATATTATAAAAAAAATGTATTTTAAAGTTAACTTTAAACCGGTTATTATTTTTGTTTTGTAGTTTTGTAGCCAGATGTATAAGATAATGGTGCTTGGTGCTGAATCGGACTGGGCGGTTCAACCCGGTTAACGGAGAACTAGTCAACCAACCGATCCGAGTAAGCATAAAGACCGCATGGCAAAAACCCTGTTATAATACTAACGGAAAACTAGTCAACCAACCGATCCGAGTAAGCATAAAGACCGCATGGCAAAAACCCTGTTATAATACTTCTTTCACATATTATTATTATTATTATTGTTGGGACTAAGCCCACAGAGGAATACAGCATCCCACTCTATTCTTCTTGATGGAATAACACGGCTTCAAAAAAAATATTGGGCTTCAAATCAAAATGGCCCAAACATTTAACCACATTAATTAACATAATTTACTACCTAATTTATTTATTCACTTTTACAACTGAAAGCCTATTGTCTCTCTGCTTCGTTCAGAATTGTTGTTTCTTGGGAAACATCTTTACACGCGTCCAATACCCATCTACTCCACGTTATTTCAGCATGAAAAGAAAATTCTTCCTTTCATCACCGTAGCACTGCCCTATATTTATTTGCTCTAGAGAAGACCATCTCAATGTCATGTTTATAGTTACAAATCTGAGTCTTGACAAGTTAGCTAGCAGTAGTACCTCATTTTGGAAGAACATCCTCATCGGTCTTTGTGACTGGAATAAGTTCTTTTAATTTAAAGCAATTATGAAATTTCAATTTCTGAGATATATTGAATAGTCCCATTGTAAAAAATAGTTCTTAAAAAGGGACAATTTTTCAATGTCAAAACCTTTAATTCAAAAAGAAATCCAGGATTTAAAGGATCTCGAAGCACACAATTCAGTTTAAGCAATTTGTTTAACAGTAACAAAAGTTAAAAAACAGTAACAAATAATCACCCTAAACCCTAAAATCAATAAATCTATCAACAAAAATTAAAAAATAGTAGATTCAGAAATTAAAAAACAACAACAATAACATAACAAAACCATTTTTATCAATAATTTTAACAACACAACTTATCAATGATTATTCAAAAATTAGAAATTCAGAACAGAGTATAAATGATACATTACAGGGCCACATTACATGTGTTTTGTGCATAAAATTTGATTGTGACCATCTTAGAGTCAGAATTATTGTTCACATTACAAGACACTATTATATTATTCTGATTTGAAACTTTGTTATTGTCAGCTACTCCGCATTCTACAAATAGATGCAATTGCAAGATACTATGGACTAGAAAAAGGATAAATAATTAACTTACAGTGGTCATATCACTCGAATACATGTAAAAAAAAAAACACATAAAACAGTAATACAGCAAAACGCAAAATAGCAATTCTCTCGTGAGTTCTCTCTCCCTCTAGTTCTGATTCCCGACACGGCACCGGTGGCATCCCCTTCCCCCTCTTCTTCTTTTTCCTCATCTTCCCTTCCTCCTTTTCCTTCCCCCTTCCTCCTCTTCCTTTCTCTCCC
>NC_029793.2:14816074-14854445 GCF_000816755.2 Arachis ipaensis | reverse complement strand
TTGACACCTCACTTTTATTAATTAGAGAAAAAACTCAATTTTAATATATTAAATGGATTGAGATCAACAATTAAAATCGCTCAAATAATAATATTCCAAGAACAGTTAAAATTCTTCCTTATACTATAAAACACTATCATAGTAAGAGTAAGAAACATTATGTATTAGTACTAGTGTCTCAACTACACATCTCTTGGATCGTTTTCTATTTTTGTGGGATCATGTAACTTGTTCAATTAAATTTTGAAAATATGTAAATATAACTAATAAAAAAATTAAGCACCCAAAAAATGGCTTAATGTAGCGTATTTGTAGCTGGAATATAAATATCCTATGTTTTATTACGTGTGTAATTTTTTACTCAAAATTCAAAATTTGAAAAAAAAATAGAAAACTTTAAAATCTTTTTTTTAATTAATAGACTTAAAAATCATTAAAACAATAATTGTTTCATAGCAATATAAAGTAGAGTAGTGAATTCTATTACACAAACACAGAAAAATAATTTTCGTATAGAAATACATATTTTAACATTTATAAAAAAAATTTTCTATTATGACAAATTTTATTAATCTATTATAAAATATTTGATGATTTTTATTACTAATTAGTATATAGGATAAATTATTTGAAGCATATATGTATTGACTGATTTTATAACTAAATTTTTATATTTATGGAATATCTTTGCAAAATAATAGCATTTAATAGGATTTGGGAAAAAAAAGAGTATTGAATAAATATAAGTTAGATGTTGATATAGAAATAGGTTAAATGAGTTAATTGAGGATATATAACACCTAATAACTAAAATTGTATTTGGACCAGAGACAAACATCAAAGAGACAGTGACCAAATTAAATCATTGTATTATATTTGATATAAAATATACAAAACTAAATATGTCCCAATAACCGATTTAATTTAAAATAAATACACAGACAAAAACAAATAAATTATTTGAATATTTTTTTCTTTTTCCATTTTTCTCTTCCTTTTTTTTCTCCAAAAATTCCTTGATTGTTATTAACATCCTTCAATTTTTAAGTATTTTCCATTAAAATAAAATAAAGGGCATAGAAGAGCTGGTTATAACAACACAATTTAAATGTCTTTTGTCCCAATTCTAATAAATCTAAAAGGTCCCAATCCATCACTACGATCACTACGACCACATGCACTATATTTGAATCAATGATCAAACACATATTATGCCCATCATAAATCTTTCATTTTCAATAAGCGACTAAAGGACGGAATTAAACACATAAGCAAGTTCGAACAAATAAAAAAAAAAAAGATTCCCATGAGTACAGTCTCTAATCAAAATAGAAATGTCTAAAAATAAGTATGACGAAAAATCCGACGCATCCTAACTAATTTCGTCGAAGAAATTCTCATCCTTGCATTATATCCTATCTTTTTGTTGGGATCCTTCTAACACTTTCGCAAGGTGAAGATCTGGTTCTGATGTGTGGTGAACTAAGATCTGACGGGGTGTTTTAGTAAGGAAACAGGGCACGTACTCCACCTTTGGACTTTTGCGAAAGGTCAATTTTTTTCTCTAAATCCTCTTCTATGCTATAGCTGCTGGAATCTTATTCCTCTGTCTTAGAATCTAACTTGAAGTAGACCACCTTGGTGGCCGTTTCTTGGGTGCTGAAGTGTTCGCATATAAAAAAGTTATAACAGACAGTTAGAGGCCTTTTCCTACGAAGTCTCGACCTAAGTAGATAGTTTGGAGCACGGTAGTAGCGATCGTAACTATCCACGCATCTTTTTTAGGATCATATTTGGAAGTCACCCTCGTGGGAGCTGCGTCGTCTCTATGCGTGCGCTGTGTCATGCTCTTCTAAAAATAGTATGGAAAAGAAAATGGATGAGAACTTAAAAAATCTCGATTAGAGTGCTAGGTGACACTTCTATATCTATCCTTAGCCCACTTATAGAATTTTAAAAATATAGCATGGTATGCATATATAAAAGAAAATAATAACATAATCAATATAGATAAGCCAAACAGAGGAATAATAGCTTATGGACACTCAACATAATTACAACTTAAGCTGGATGCAACTTTGGAATTAATAATACAAACAAACTTTTCCTTTATACTTTTTCTTTCTTAACTTTTAACTTTTATGGAAGGTATTGAGCTCAAACTGGTATAAAAGATGAGAGTCTCCTTCCTTTACCGAAAGTTTTTATTCCAAATATTTTGGTGATCACATTTCTTTACGGAAGGATTATATCGATATCTTGTTTTTGGATATCACCTTCCTTTACCAAACTCAATTTACAAATATGGTTGTTTAGGTATACACAAGAAGAAAATCATGCAAGAAGATATATATATATATATAGGGGCATGTGAAATAATGATACAATATTAATGATAATGATACTATAATTATATGGCACAAGATAAACATGTACTCTCTAATTAAGGAGATATTAATAATATAATGACACAAGTTAAAAAAATTATATAGTATCATATTTTTAATGCACATAATAAAAATAAAGCATATTAATAATCGAACAAAGTTTATAGAAAGGTATGTATTCTTGATTTAAATGACTTGTAGGGTAATAATAACAATTATAGAAATAGCATTCATCATGAAACTACAAAAATATGCATGCGCTATTGATCAAAAAGTCTTAAATAATGATGGATTTGCGTATGGGAGAAACTTGGATGATAAACATAATACAAACAGTGGCGGAGCTTGAAACAAAATTTTGGGGGGAGCCAGATAGAAGATAATTGTCAAGATGCTTTTGATATGGACTCCGTTTAAGATAAGCTCGTCTAACCCCATCTCTCTTATTTGGGTGATATTGCCAAATTTAAAGCCGTTTTCCAGAGTCTTGTTCCAAAGAATTAAGGTCAAACTCATCAGATGCAACTCTTTGAACTTTTGGAGGTTGTATCTCACTTTTTTCGTGATTTATTAAAATAGAAAAACTATCTACAGGTGTTGATATTGTAAAAGTTATATGTTCTCCTTCTTAAATATTAGCCTTCCTCTTAAAAAATGCATCAATTTTTTGATTTTTCATGATTATTTTATATAAAAATTTGAATATATATCCTGTAAAATATGTAAAAGAAAGTTAGAATGATAAATATTAAAATTTATAATATTTATTGAATTTTTTTAATCAATTTATACAAATACAATAATATCAATACTTATTGAATATTCTAATATTTTTTATGATATAAAAAATTAAATTAGATAAACAGTAAAATGTAAAATATAAAATGTAAAATAATACTAAATTACATAAATAAAAAATACCTAATATTTTATATTTGAACTCAAAGGTAGAGAAAGTGTTGCTTATTGAATAGATAAGAACTGCGAAATACGAATACACTTAGTTAAGTCCAAATCTGACATGTTTTGAATATTTAAAACTAAAAATTATTGTGCAATAAAAATAAAAGATGAAGATTGAACTTTGGTATTTTAAGTCATAGCAAAGTATTTGAGACAGTTGAACTAATTTTTTATTTTTTGAAAAAATATTACTAATTTTTTTACCAAAAGTGACCCCTCTTTGTCTTAACTAAGCTCCGCCCATGAATACAAACGTGTAAGAAAAAGAAAAAAGGGGAATAATACCATAAAACACATAATCATGATAAAAGTATAAGAGCATTATATAGCAGCAATATAGATGATAAATAATAAAATAGATCATAACGCATGCCAAGCATACAAGTAACAAAACATAATTCCCTACTTTTTTTTAATTCCTCTTTATTGATTATGAGATTGACTCTTGTGTTTGAACACAGAATATTTTTGTAGAAAAAGAAGGAGAAAGATTAGTGTTTGAGATGGGCAATCTTCTACCTATCGGTGTACCTTTATTTATATACTTCTAGTAGTAGGTGTAACTGAGGTATTTTAAATTCAAAAGAACAGTTGTTAGATTCCTATCCATAAATTTAAAATTTTAAGTCTATCTCCTTAACTGGTTAAGTCTATCTCCTTAACTGGTTTTTAAATTTCAAATTGAATTTTCTAGAAATGGTGAGAATTACAAGTCTCGTGTACGAGGGTTGCCATGCAGTTGCCATCTTACATATCGAATCACGACTCTGTGCCTAAGATGATAACACGACATATAACTATAGAACGCCACAAAAAAAATATTTTGCTAAACTAACTAAACTATTATTTTCATTTCAACTGGTGAGCCAAATAAGTTTTTGACGTTTCGGTGCTACAAACGTGTCCCGCATACCGAATTTGTACCCGTGAATGAGTCACTAACACAGAAAAAAATTCTAAAAAACTTCTATCTAATGTAGAAGGTAAGAGTGTGTCGATTTTTCTGGTTCAGATATTTAAAAAAAAAATCAAAAAGGGAGGACTGAGACGGGCAAATAAGAGAGAGGTAAAAAGAGGACAAAGGTGACAGAAAAAAATGAATAAGATAGGTAGCGTTTGTTTGCCGACAAAGACCAAGAGACAGAGACAGAGAGACAGATACCAAGAGACAGAGACAGAAATTCAATTTAGTATTGTGTTTGGTGTAAAATTGTACAAGACTGATTTATCTCTCAGTATCCTGTTTGGTTTAAAATAAAAATAGAGACTAAAATTTTAAAATTACAAAAATGCCCTTTATTTTAATTAAGGGCCCTAACCCCCAAATCTAATTTCATTTTTTTGTCAGCAAGCAACCCTAACCTCCTTTATCCTCTCCTCTACCCTTTCTCCTTTCCTTTCCGGTGAAGGAATCTTCCACCGCCGGTAGCACCTCCAAGGGTCCGAACGACGACGGCGCATCTCCATCAGTTCACGTTCGTGGCACTAGTTGCTCTCCAAAGTTTGTGACTTTGCTGCCGTTTGCGTGCCTGTGGTTTGCGTTGCCACCGTTGCCACCGTTTTGGAGCTGTTTTTCTGATCTCCGTTCTTTCTCTCTTAGCGGATATGGTATCTTTTGTCAATTTATCTTATTTACTTGTTAATTTTATGAAGTTCAAAATTGATAATTTCGTATAGCATTTTTGAATCCCTGATTTTCTGATTTGTGAATCCCTTATTTTTGATTTGTGAATCCCTCATTTCTATTTAGGGAACCATAAATCATTAAAAAAAAAAGAAGTTACCAAGTTGCAGTTACTCTTTGTTACTTGACCTGAGGTGTTAAATTTGTTCTCCTAAACTTGATGTGCATGTTATCGCTATAGAGATCAAAGGTGCAAGTTGTTTTGGTTATTGTTACCACACCAACCTCCTAATGCCACCGGATAATAATATATCCATTGACATCATCATGCATACTACTACTAATTCCTTGAAGAATGTTCTAAGTATTTGCTTGACTATGGTTAATGGTAATTAATGCTAATGGATCTTTTTGAGAAGCATTGATCTTTTCAACGAACCTGCTGATGATCAATCTTCAATAAGAAGAGAGCAAAGGAAGCCATTGCTTGAAGACACTTCATATAAAGCCTAGTTTCTGATCCATTTTGTAGTGTTAGTAATATTGTGCTCAAACAGTTGTATATCCCATATATGTGTATTATCTTTGAACATCCACATTGTTCCTTGAAGAGGGAAAAATTGGTGACATCCACGTTTGATACTCTGTTGCTGAAGATGAGGGTACTGATGGCCTCACCTTTGTATCAAATCAGATTGAATGGTATTACTAGATCAAGTCACCCTTTTCAAATGTTTTTCCATGTAAATTATTGTGCAACTATTGTAATTGTAAAATGTTCGAATGTAAAGATGTGATAACTCAGCAATTTAAGTTGTAGTGTGACCTTTGAATTGAATAGGCAAGCGACACATTGTGTAAATTTTTTTTAAATATAAAATGAGTACATGTTTCAGTATGTGTATACACTTATTTTTAGTCAAATTCGCATGTATGATGCAATTTATTGCTGAAGAAAGTTGTTTTATGTTGTGATAATATTGCAACATGAGTCACTTAGTTTAAGTCATTTACTCGAAAGGGATGAAAAGAGATTTAAGCATAAATGGGTTGGGTATGTGTCATTCTTCTCAATTGTAACTTAGTATATATTCTTTTAAAATTTGAAGGTATTCTCAATTTATCTACTATTCATGCTTTGGCATTTAACTGTTTTGCTTTCCCTTTCTTACTCAGTACTATGTTCAATTAATTGGGTTATAGATCGTAATAAGACCAAGTGTTTTCTCCATATTAGGAGACCTAAAGTTAGAATGAATTAAAGACCTGTTGCTGAAGATTCTGCAAAAGTTAGTTGTGATAGCTGAAATAGTTAATCTAGTTTAGTTAAATCATTTCTGAGAAGTTAGTTAGATGGCCATGGGAGTTATGACACCAAAAATACAGACCATGGGAGTTAGGATACCAAAAATATTGTACTAAGCCAACAAAACTTACTCGATACAGACCAAAATAAAGGCAATACCACACTACTAAAAATATTGTACTAAGCCAACAAAACCTATTCAATACAGACCAAGATAAAGACAATACCAAAATATACAGCCAAATGTATACCAAATATAAGTTTGTACGTTAAATCATGTAAAATATAACCATCTCAAAATAAGCTATCCCTATAGTGAAAAACTTAATACCTTAAGCCAAATCTATATAACAAGTGTCGATCAACAGTCAACTTCAGATAATGGAACGCACAAGGATAATTTTCTGTGAATCTGACAAACCCCAGAAGTGTGCATACACATTCGGACTCTCAGCAAACTTCAAAATTGCCTTCACCACCTCTTCATCATCGAACCCAAGCTGTGTAAGTTTCTCACCGACCTTAAACTTCTCGTTCACACCAACAATGGCATCAGCACGTAGTTGGGCATTCTTCCTTTGGTTAGCGGAAGATTGCTGGATATGATCAGCCATCCTCTCTAAAACATCAGCTTGCTTTCTCTTCCTCCTATATCGCTTTGTGCTTCCTCCACTTGCACCAGCTTCAGAATGTGAGGCTTGTCCTTGCACTGCTGGCCCTCCATCTTATAAACATCACCATTTCTTGTTAGTGTAATTAAAAGGGTACCAAATACTTATATGATAATATCGGTTTTCCTCTCTCGTTTCATATACTGAAAGTGACTTTTTCAGATACTTTAAGCACATCAAACTCTACCAAAAGGCAAAAAAGAAGGAGAAAAAAGAGGAGATGAGAAGTACATAAACAATTTGGGTTTAAATTGAGAAGAACATGAAGCACATAAACAATTTGGGTTCTTTAACTCTATTTGCAATGGGGTTTTAGTATCTTCGTTTAATTCCTTTTCCCACTTTAAAGCATTTGATCCTGTGCGCAAATTACTATATCCCATTTCATTTTCTAGCATTTTCATATATTTTAAATTCCTAATCATGTCATAAAATAATCTTACTGTTTAAAATGATAAATTTGTTTCCACTATTTTAAGAGAAAAAGAGATAGATTAATCATTTCAATGTAAAATTCGTACATATATGAAAGAGGATTAATATACACTCTTTTCCAAATAATGAAAAAACTAGTTTATTTGTTAAGAATATATTCAAATTTTGTGAGACTATGATTCTCCTACTGTTTATATGATTAGAAACTTCAATTGCCATATAGCAAATATTACTCATGAATTGGGAATCTTGGTTTATATGTTAATTGTTAAAAGGTAAAATACCAAACTTGCATTGCTAGATGCAAAATCCTTCTTCTTACTCTGCCTTCATAGCAAATTCTGTTCTCAAGTATACATGTGTCCACACTTGCATGATTAAAGCATATATTAACTAGTACATATTCCTACTTGGGGAGAATTACAATTTACTACCTTATACACACTTCTAGATTAGCAAATAACATTTTATCTTTACGTCTTAGTAGTAAACACTCGCATAAAAGATTTTAAAGAAATAGTAAATATACATTTTTCCCCTTGCTTTAAAAATAAGCTTGTTGTAAAAGAACATTTTCCTATTTTTAGGTGACTGTATCCAGAGTTACACATTCAAAATAAACACTGCAAATCTTATGTCTAGGATATGTACTGATTCCCAATAAAATTCAAAATACTGATTTCCCCTCTTCTTTAAACCTGATTAAGCACTCTATCAAGTACAACTTATGTTTTATAAAAATATATATACATGAATTTAGTTAGCCATTTTTACATAAAAAAGCAGCAATTGCTTTATCAGACTATGATTCGCAAACTATGAGAAGCCTTAATAAGGTCTAGAAACGAATCAGCTTTATGCATGAAAATTTTCACAAGTGCAGTGTAATAGAATAAACCAAGGTAACTAATAACAGTTTGCTTGCAAGTTTGTACTACATATTCAATCATACATTACTCTTCCAATTGAGTTAGGCTAATGAGAGCTTTGTGTAGACATGGAACAATAGTAGTCGCAGACATGAAAAAATTGGAAAAAAAAGTATAATCCAGAATGAAATCAATAAATAGATGTAGTTAGGCTAATGAATTGAGTAATGATCCAATTAGTGACACATAAAAGGAAGTAAACATCATAAACTCATTAAGTATAAAGCTGAAATAAATGGATTATGTTAGGTCACGAACAAATTCACAACAGGGCAAAGAATTTCTTTAACTTCAATGCTACTACTTCACACCATTAACAAAAATAATTACAAACCAAGCAAAGAGGTTCTGAGTACAAATACACCTTTCAAATACAAACAAATTTGATTTAAGCATTACAAAAATAATGGTTAAATCCACAGATCAAATTGATTATCACAAGAAGAGAAAAGTCCCAATGCTAGGTAACGAACAAATCCAAAGATTAGGGCACGACGGAAAAGATGAAAGGAATCAGTAAATTAAACAACATTTGTATAAAACTAACCTGGTTCAGAGCAGTTCGAACGAGGAATTGATGGTTGAGGTGGACAGCAATCGGAGAGAGGCGGCAGCTTCGTTCTTCGATTTTCTTGTGAAGGAGAAAAGGAGGAGATGAGAAGATGGAGGCTACGAAGATGAACTCGCAAGCGGCAAATCACTTACCTAGCGGTGGCGAGGCCAGTGGCGACACGGTGGCTGTTTTTGAAGAAGAATGAGAAGATCAATCACTAGGGTTGATCAAGAAGCCCTGGTTTACATAAGGGTAATTTTGAAATTATAAAATTAGAATGGGGTAATTTAGGTACAAATTATAATTAAAATTTCTGTTCCCGTCTTTAAATTTTTCTGTCTCTAGTGTCCCTACTTTTTGGAAGTATTGAAATACTGAAATTTTGAAGACAGAGACAAAAATTTAAGTAACAGTCTCTAGCTCAACAAACATAATACTGAGTCTCTATCTTTCAGTCTCAGTTCTAATCTCTGCAAACAAACGCTACCATAGAGACAGAAGAGCCCAAAGACAGACGACAAAAGGAACACAACTCAAATCCACATTAACAAAAAAATGTAGATAATTAATCTGCAATAAGTATAAATAAGTAGCCATAATACAATTGTTAAGTTATAAAAGAACCAGCAACGATCAACTAAATAAATAACCAAAACAACGTCAAAATCATTTTGTCAATAAACTAAAACTAACATGTAAATCTAGTAGTAGGTATCAAAGTCTGAAATATCATTCAATTAGATCGACATTAATACTAAGATAAACCACATGCTATTCAAAGAAACAAAATACATAATAACTAAATAACACATTTTTCAAACAAGATATGAAATATTTAAAAATAAAAGTTCTCACCTTTAATCAAAGAAATCACAGTTGTTTGGATGATCAATTATTGCCAACTATTTCCATCATGAAAAAGCTTCCGCAACCTAATCTATGCACCAAATTAAAAGACAAATCCAATTAGCCAATTTCTAAAAACAAAATGAACATTCTAACCTATCATCAACGTCGGGCTTAATAGAACAAAAACACTAAAGGAAACGAGCTCTCCACGTATTATACATGAATAAAAGGTATGACTTTATTGAATAAAACGAGCTCTCCTATCTTCATCCTCGTCGAAATCCTCTATCTCATCCTCCTCATCGTCGTCCTCATCCTCGTTCTTATCGTCCGATTCATCCACTAGATACCCATCAGTCTCTTGTTCAGGTGTGTTATCGTTTTCTTCAATAAGACCCATTGAAACACGATTAGAATTTTGACTATTAAGCATCCCCACGACTACCGTCATTCCTACTAGAGTCAACAGATACAAACCCTCAAAAAGCACCGGACGAAGTGCGACACGAATGCCTTGCATCCAATGAATATCCACCTGCCATAAAGTAATCAGGCTGCTGAGCATATTGTGATTGTCCTGCATCTGCAGCCATGAATCCAAGCAACTGGCTAAAAGAACCTCCTCCTGGATCAAACTGTGGCATACCCCAATGCTACTGATGTATTGGGTACGATTGGATAAACTGTGTTTGAGATACATACATATTGGCTTGAGGACATAGGTTGTTCCTGTGAAAGTGGATTCGGAAGTGGAGGGGATGGTGGAGGTGACTGTGGCTCCTGCTCTTGATTGTCAACATCCATATCCTAATTACCCTCATCATTCTCTTAAACAACAAGGCTAGACAAATTCAAACGGTCCCCAAATTTTGCCCGATACCAGTCCTTGTAAGTATCCAAGGTACCCTGTGAAGGCACGGAAAGCTCAGAACGTGATTATACCTATTTATCCACTGCATCACCTAGAATGAATGAGTCGGGGCCGTGATCCAGTTAAGATTCTTAGGACCAATGACGACTTCTCCGTGTGCCTTGTCTAGATTCTGTTCTTGATGAGGAACTACCTGAAAACACACATGACCTTCCTGAAGATCATCTAAGGCCTTCCTAAAGTGAGCAAGCGTAAGATATCTATAGCGACGGTCTCTACGCTCCCAATTACGCCACCTAACATGACTTATTTCATTAACACAATTGAATTCTAAATAATAAGATACGGGTTGACTGTAAGATAATATTACCTGTTTGCAAGCGGAAAACTGCGGGATTCCCTAGGAAGCGGCGCTAGATATGGCAGGCGGATCCAAGCCCAACCAAATAGAAATGTTAGCAGACCATCGATCTCTTTACAATCATAACGAGATGCCTTACATAACGCCTTGTATAGATGTACCAAGCATGCCAATCTCCAACTGTACTGTCCAATACTCCCAAAATTACAAAGCAGTGGTAGATACTTACAATGCACACCTGCGTCAGACTTGTCCCCAAACAAGATCGTTCCAATCAACAACATAATGTGGCACTTCACGTACCTCTACATGCCGACTTACTAGGTGCCACTCCAAACTGGTGTAAACACTCCGCCTCCAAGGCTTCAAAACTACTCATTGTCATCCCTGTGACTAGAAGACCGTCCGTTGGAAGACCAAGAATTATTGCCACATCTTCAAGCGTCACAGCACATTCACCAATCAAAAGGTGAAAGGTATGTGTATCTGGATGCCACCTTTCGATTAGAGCATTCACCAGTGCTTTCTGACATTGGACTACTCCAATCTGAGATGCATGATAAAAAACAATTTTTGTAAGTGCCCCTCCACCCTTTCATTGTATCGATCCGGTGGAACTGAGTAATCACATGTCAACATCCTTAAATTCTACAAAAACAAAACAAATTATTATTAGTCAACTCGTTAATCTGTTTCCTAATTATAACATATACTAGTAACTATGTACTAACCCACCAATTTATTAAGTCTCATTAATAAAAGATCTTTTACAGTAACTCAACAACATATTGATTGAAACCACACAATTATCATAAATTATTTTAACAAAACCAATTAAAACAAATCCTTTTAACTTCTAAATTAACTTACTAATCCTAAAAATTATTCATAACTATTAACACTAACAACTAATACATAATTCCAATTCTTATTAAACTAAGAACGCTCCTATTTAATTAACAATTCTAGCTTAGTTGTCTATTAATTCACGGTAACACAAAAAAATATTATAATATCTAAAATTATAATCTCTAAAATTAATTATAAAATTCAATTAAATAATTATAACTTTAAAAATTATAACTTTAAAAAAAATTCCAAAAAAAAGATAACATAATCAGATAAAAATAATAACAACCATTTACACTCCTAAACTCAATTCTAACAACAATTAAAAAAATAATTAACTTCCTAATAATAGCAATTATAATTAAAAAATTCCAAAAAAAATATAATGTAATCTCGCCTAAACCAATAATAAACATTCTAAGTTCTCACAACAATAATAATAATAAACTTCCCAATAATAATAATTTTAATTATAAAATATTAAAAAAATTTTAAAAAACTTACATATTTTAAATGACTAAAATAATGTATGATATGAAGTTCAGGACGATCAACATCTCTACATTTTTTTTGGCATTTTGAACTTACTTTCATCATGCAAAGCAAGATCCAGAACGAGTAAGAAAGAAGAAAAAGCAGTGGTTCTTCTTTGGGGGAATGGAGTAAAAGTGAAAACAGATGTTGGGTATGAATTAATGTTGAAAAAAAGTGCACCTTTGGGGGAGTCACTTGCGGGCGACGGAGCCACTAACCGCATGGTCCGTTTCCCATATATAATTCGGACCGTCTGAAAAAGCTGACTCAAAATGCATGGTCCGATTTCTTCCTTACCTGACACCACATACAGGTAAAGCTCCCCCTCCTCTATAACCGAGTCCAACACAACTTTGCCCTCCATATAGAAATTAAAAAGCGGTAAGTTTCTGGCATTTCGATGCCACAAACATGTCCCGTATACCGAATCTGTACCGTGAATGAGTCACTAAAACAGAAAAATATTCTAAAAAACTTCTATCTAATGTAGAAAGTAAGTGTGTGTCGATTTTTTTGGTTCAGGTATTTAAAAAAAATCAAAAAGGGAGGACTGAGACAGGCAGATAGGAGAGAGGTAGAAAGAGGCCAAAGGTGACAGAAAAAAATGAATAAAATAAAGACAGAAGAGCCCAAAGACAGACGAAAAAAGAAACACAACTCAAATTCACATAGACTCAAATCCACATTGACCAAAAAATATAGATAATTAATCTGCAATAAGTATAAATAATTGGCGATAATACAATTATTAAGTTATAAAAGAACAAGCGACGTTCAACTAAATAAATGACCAAAACAACATCAAAATCATTTTGTCAATAAACTGAAACTAACATATAAATCTAATAGTAAGTATCAAAGTCTGAAACATCATTCAATTAGAATGACATTATACTAAGATAAACAACATGCTATTCAACTAAATAACACATTTTTCAAACAAGATATGAAATATTTAAAAATAAAAGTTCTCACCTTTAATCAAAGAAATCACAGTTGTTGGATGATCAATTATTGCCAACTATTTCCATCATGAAAAAGCTTCCGCAATCTAATCTATGCACCAAATTAAAAGACAAATCCAATTAGACAATTTCTAAAAATAAAAAGAACATTCTAACCTGTCATCAACGTCGGGCTTAATAGAACAAAAACACTACAGGAAACGAGCTCTCCACGTGTTATACATGAATAAAAAGGTATGACTTTATTGGATAAATCAATTAAATCCCAAAAATTATCATTAACGCTGTCAAATTTACTAAAAAAAAAATACAAAACTAACGCTAAATTTCATATTCTAGTTGATAACTTATATAGTATCAAATGCTTGAAGGCTACTACTACAAGGATGAGCAAGTTCTTTGACTTTTATAGTTATAAGTTATGACTTACACTTTTTATTTTTTTAACAACAACAGGAATATTCATCATACATAGTAAAATATATATATAGAGACACAATATCAATGGACTAAGAAACAGTAAGAGTCGAAGAGAAAGAAAGAAAAAGGTAGAATGAGACACTGGGACAGTACAAACCTCACAACTTACATGAAAGATATGGCAATGGATAATGGATGGGAGAACACAGAATGGCGCTGCAGATCTCACAAGAATGTCTTAGGGTTTGTTAAAGTCTTCATTAAGTTGCTTTTATAGCTGGTGGAGTGGAGGATAAAATTGGAATTATAAAATACTGTAAAAGATAAAATTAAAAAATAAAATTATCCATTTTTTTACCCCTAGTAATTTTAATTATTATTTTTAATTAATATTATATATTTTATAATTGAGATCAACACTTAAAATCACTAAAACAATAGACAATAGTAATAATATTTTAAGAACAGTTAAAATTCTTTCTTATACTATATAACACTATCATAGTAAGAATAAGAAACATTATGTATTAGTATTAGGGTCTCAACTGCACATCTCTTGTATCGTTTTCTATTTTTGTATCATCATGTAACTTGTTAAATTAAATTTTGAAAATATGTAAATATAACTGATAAGAAAAGTAAGCACCCAAAAAATGGCTTAATAGTAGTGAATTTGTAGCTGAAATATAAATATCCTATGATTTATTATTTGTGTAATTTTTTACTTAAAATTCAAAATTTGGAAAAAAAATTAAAAACTTGAAAATCTTATTTTTTTATTAATGGACTTAAAAATCATTAAAAAAATAATTATTTCATAGCAATATAAATTAGAGTAGTGAATTCTATTACACAAACACAGAATAACAACTTTTGTATAGAAATACAAATTTAATATTTATAAAAATCATTATTCTATTATGACAAATTTTATTAATCTATTATGAAATATTTGATGATTTTTATTACTAATTAATATATAGGAAAAATTATTTGAAGCATCATATATAAATATATATATATTGACTGATTTTATAACTAAATTTTTATATTTATGGAATATCTTTGTAAAACAATAGCATATAATAGGATTTGGGAAAAAAAGAGTATTGAATAAATATAAGTTAGATGTTGACATAGAAATAGGTTAAATGAGTTAGGTGAGGATAGATAACACCTAATAATTTAAGCTGCGTTTGGAAGAGAAATTGAAACTGAAAGATAGAAATCAAAAGACAGAGACTAAATTAAATATTTGTATTATGTTTGGTATAAAATATACAGAATTAAATTATATCTCAATATCCTGTTTAATTTAAGATAAATACAATTGTAAAAATAAACAAAATTACTAAAATACTTTTTTTTTTTTCTTTCTCCTTTCTCCTCTTCTTTTATTTTTTTTCTCCTAAAATTTCTTGGTTGTTAACTTGTTATTAACATCCTTCAATTTTTAAATATTTTCCATTAAAATAAAGTAAAGGGCATAGAAGAGCTAGTTAAGACAACACAATTCAAATGCCTTTTGTTCAAATTCTAATAAATCTAAAAGGTCTCAATCCATCACTACCGCCAGATGGAATCCTTGAATCAATGATCAAACATATATTATACCCACTTATATTCCACTATGTGTTGTTCTTGGTGGCGTTCATAGCTTTCTCAACCCTTCATAGTGAGTATAGCATTCACCAAATCTATGATAACAAGTTGATATAATTTTTTCACACGCAAAAAAAAAAAAAAAAAAAACAATGTAGGTTCTTATTGAAGTCATAAAATGAAAGGCTTCTCATAGTTGATGAAGGTCACCCAAATATCTGGGAAAAAGGAATAGACAACAAAGAAGAAGAGAAGGGCTGGAGGGGAAAGAAAACCAAAAGCAACCAAGAAGAATGAGAATGAGGATAATTTTGGAAATAAATATTATTAAGACTTCAGTCTCCTATATCTCTAAAATATTAAAGAGGTTGAAATTTTAGTTTCAGGTCTCTACCACCAACAACAATAATGAGTCTAAATCTTCCAGCTTTGAAAACAAACACTAACAATTGCTACGTAAGAGTCTAAGTGTATCTGCAATGCACCTTTCATCATAAATCAAATCCTAACAAAAACACTACCAAAATTTTTAAACCCCTTTTTCTAATTCTAATTTTATTCCTAAATCCAATCCATTTCTAACCTTTGGTCAACTCCACTCTACTGCCACAAAGCGATAAATTTTGCTTTTGACTCTCGATGCCATGTGAGAAGAAAGAAAAACACGAAGAGTCTAGACTACATGATGAAGATTAGTTTATACAAGCATGATGAAATATATGCATATAAATTACATTATATATAGAATTAATTATCATATCATTAACTGATTCAATAATATCCTAAATACACTTAATGAAAGAAGCTAACAACCTTGAACTGCTATTACTGTATTCCTTCTCAGTTCTCACCCAATTATGCAGTTGAAGTGCCAGCAGAATCTTTCATCTTGATAACTGATTCATGCTCTGCTGCAAATGACAATACAGTCGACAAGAGCTCCTTTCTAGATGGTAGCTGTTCTGAAGATGAAGGAGAAACCAGACGCATAAATGGCAACCGTATTGCTGCGGGAATTTGACAAGAATCAGATGCCCCTCTTGCCTCTTGGACTGGTTTACTTTCGTTGTTATCCACATGAGAACTACCTTGTAAACCAGTTGAAGCATCATTCATTGAAGTTTTCCCTGGAAAACTCAATTTTATACTTTATGCCGCAGATTGATTTTTACCAGAAATCTCACTGGAGATTAAATCAGTCTGTGGTACCCTTCCTTTTGTTGCATCTTTTAAGGTTGAACAAGTATGATCAAGCAAACTGAAACTTATATTATGGAGCAGATCAATACTATTTTCCCCATTTACAAGGGAGTTAATAAAACTCTTAAAACTGCACACAGGATCTTTCCCAAAAGCAAGAAAGTTAATTCCCTTTGAAATCCTAGCTGGCAATTTCTTTGGAATTTCCACCAAAGTTTGATTTGTTCCAGATGTACTATGTACTTTGGTCAGAAGAGGATGAGCCAACTTTGGTCGTGCCTTCCTTTGGCGTAGTAGGAGAAGGCAACGATAGCTTTGCAACATCAACGGAGCTAACTCCTTTAGATGCAAGCTTAAGCTGTTTCTGTACCATGTTTGTTGCTTTATGTTCCGAATTGATGTCAAGATGAACTCTTGGAGGAATGATCAAATGGTTTTGTTGGATAGAACCACAGCCATGAATGTTAGGTGGCATGTTGGAATTTGTGTTTCCTAAAAAGTGTGGAGATTTCATTCCTAGGTTGTGAACCCTTGAAGGTGTAGCAAAATCTTCTTTTGGCTGGTGACCGGATCAATAAAGCCCATTTTAAGTGAGAATAATTAAAATTATAATAATACACATACATGCATCTGGAAATACCGATTGATAACTATTGAGATTCAAAAACGAGAAAGGCTTTTAAAATGCGTGTTTCAACTTTCAACTACATAGGAGAGGCTAAATTACATAGTATCATCCAGACTGATGAGTCTAGAATCTCAAATCACAGTTGAAGAGAAGATAGAGGAGAAATAGAAACAAGCAAAGGGAAACAGGGCACTCAATTCTCCTACTTCCTGATTCTGCTTAATTACAAAACTGTCCCTGAACCTCTTGCGTCTGTATACCTGCTGCCCTTAGGGAAATTTTCCTCAAAGCTAACACATAATGCACAACCTAATTATCCTAATTATATATGCTAACAAAAACCTTTGTATTTGGATTGAAATCACAAGCACAGGAAGAGATATAGGGTGGATGTGGTACCTGGTGCGAAAACAAGCATACATTCACCTCTAACACAAAAACCTCCGGACACAAAGCTAACACAAGGATACTTGGAGAGTTGATGATCAAAAGGGCAGTCATCCCCTTTCATGCAGGAGTGACGAACGAAAAAGGAGCATGGCTGCAATTTCAAAATCAATATCGTTCAACAGCAGTTAGGAAACAAGCATGCATCACCTCTGACACAAAAACCTCCGGACACAAAGTTAACACAAGGAAACTTGGAGAGTTGATGATTAAAAGGGCAGTCATCCCCTTTCATGCAGGAGTGACGAGGGAAAAAGGAGCATGGCTGCAATTTCAAAATCAATATCGTTCAACAGCAGTTATAAAGTCTAGTTCACAGGATATTTTGATGAAAAATCAATAGATAGTAACTTAAAGATAAGAAAAGTACCTTTGATTTGGTAAAAGGCACTGAATCATGTGAAAAATGGCACTTGTCACCCTGCCAAATTTTTGTATCAGATGAAGCAAAGGATGCAAAAATAATATGATAATTTTGAATATAAAAATATAGCATGTATTGCATAAATTACAAAAATATACTACCTATAAAACAATGACACAGTCATGCTACTGCACAAATTTACAAGGGTTCATGTCAATTCATGTCACATAAAAGAAATACTGGAAATGAGGAAATTTTACAGAATTTCTAACTTAACTTTCTAATATAGAAATCTTGCATAACAAAACATCTATTTCATCATAGGATTTTGTTATCATGTTCTTGTCATGTGTTTACCATTAGTCCCAAATATAAATGAACTTCGAGCAGGTCACCATGTTATAAGAAATGAATATTTCAATTACCATCTAGGATCACAGTTAATTATAGTATCAAAACACAAATATAAAATTTTCTCATGCTCTCATGTAAAGTTCGACAGTAAAATATGGAAAAAAAAAGAATGAAAGTGGAAACAACTCTATGCAAGTATAAGGGGGAAAAACATTTAAACCTCATAGCATCTTCCAACAAGAAAATAGCGACGACAATAAGAGATAGTTTTTTGTTTCTGTTGTACTAGAGACAACTTCAACCTTTTTAACACCAAGTTATTTGTTCTTTTTTGCCGGTTTTTCCGCTTTTTTCCTATATAATGAAGTTCAAGAAAGAATGGGATCGGTCACATATTAAAAAAACAGGTTTATGAATTATTCTATACAAATAATGTAAAATTGATTAACATTGAGGTGACATAAAAGGATGGAAACTCAATATATCATAAGAATACCTTCTTTTTCGCTTTCTTTTCCGCAGAACTAGGGCTTTTCCTTACCGCTGAATCAAAGGGGAATGAGAAGACATGTGAGGCATAACTCTCTTAATATCTTCTAAAATTTCATCATCAAGGGAACGAGAAGACCCACGAGAGAATATGGATGGAGTGCCATTTGAACCAAAATGCAATCCTTGAGACATCAAGATAATTCGATGGATCCATTCTTCTACGGTCAATATTAAACCGAATAAAATGACAAAAACAATGTCAAAATCATTTTGTCAATAAACTGAAACTAACATGTAAATCTAACCGTAAGTATCAAAGTACGAAACATCATTTAATTAGATTGACATTATACTAAGATAAAAACATGTTATGCAAAGAAACAAAATAAAAGAATATCTAAATAACACATTTTTCAAATAAGATATGAAATATTTAAAAATAACAGTTCTCACCTTTAATCAAAGAAATCACAGTTGTTGGATGATCAATTATTGACAACCATTTCCATGACGAACACAACCTAATCTATGCACCAAATTAAAAGACAAATCCAATTAGACAATTTCTAAAAACAAAAAGAACATCCTAACCAGTCAAAAACGTCGGGCTTAATAGAACAAAGTCAGGAAAATCAACAAACACTACAGGAAACGAGCTCTCCACGTATTATACATGAATAAAAAAGGTATGACTTTACTGGATAAATCAATTAAATCCCAGAAATTATCATTAACGCTGTCAAATTTACTGAAAAAAATACAAAACTAACGCTAAATTTCATATTCTAATTGATAACTTATATAATCAAATGCTTGAAGGCTACTACTACAAGGATGAGCAAGTTCTTTGACTTATAAGTTATGACTCCACTTTTTATTTTTTAACAACAGGAATATTCATCATACACAGCCAAATATATATATATATATATACAACAACAATTACATAGTACGGCAACACAGTGAAACCTAATCTACAAGATAAAGTGCGACATTCAGTTTCTTTTTCTTTTTGAAAATACAAAACGCACTCAAAGGACACAATATCAATGGACTAAAACAGTAAGAGTCGAAGAGAAAGAAAGGGAAAGGTAGAATGGGACGGTACGAACCTCACAACTTACATGGAAGATATGGCAATGGATGTGAGAACACAGAACGGCGCTGCAGATCTCACAAGAAATGTCTTAGAGCTGGAGGTAAGGTAAGGGTGTACATGGTCGAGTGAAGTTGACTTCGCCTGATTCGGACTTGATGTTAAATAATTAGGTGTTTGAGATTTTTATTTGGTTTTAGATATAATAAAATTATATTTTTAGGTCTTACTAAAATCGAATCTAAATGAGTGGAGTTCGGATTTTGATAAATTTAATTTTGATGTAGTTATTTATTAAAAAAATATATTTGTTATTGAGAAGTTAATATTTATATTTGAATTTGAATTTGTCCATAAATTTTAATTTCATATTTTTTTGATTTATTTTCTAATTTAATAAGTGTAATTAAAAATAAAACAATAAACTTATAATTAATATAACATAATATTGAAATTAATTTAAAGTATATATACCATTTTTAATTCTTTTAGAATACATATGAGTCAGATAAAGGTGGATTTGCCTTGATCTGGACTTAGTCTTAAATGATAACCGAGTCTATTTTTGATACTTTTACTCAATTCTAGACCTCGTAAAATCATACCAAATTAGCTTTTAAAGTGTTTGAATTTGGACTGAACCGGACCATATACACACCCCGAGCTGGAGGAGTGGAGGTAGGGGTGGCAACATGTACCTTACGCACAGGTACCCATCCAACCTACACCTTATATATGTATATGTTATATACTTATATAAAAATATGTTTCAAGTGGATGTTGAATCAAGGATCTCTCATTAAATGCAAAATATCTTTAGCTACTAAAAGAAAAATCATTAATTGATAATTTAATACGTTTTTCTTTTACATAAAAATTAGTTTTATTTTAAATTATTATCAAGTTATATAATAATGTTACATCTTTTTGGTCAATTGCAAGTAGAGTCGGGTACCTGCAGATATGGTTAGATACCCGCAAGTTAAGAATGACAGGGTTAGGGTTGGAATATTTTCAACTTACGGGTATAATAGGGTTGCGTTTATTTAAAATTTAAGATTCTAAAAATCAGACCGATTATCAAACCGCTTTAGTCACTGATTTATTAGTTCATTGATCCAATTGGTCCAACAATGATTCAACAAAAAGATCATTTTAAAATAAAATAATAAATAAATTACAAATAAATATTCTAATACAACATGCACACGCACGACTCGCTTTTTATTTCTTCATAAAACATTAATGCAAATCATGAAGAAATATGGCTAAAATGTAAACTCATTCAAGGGTAAAAATATATCTTGGATTGACTCATTTCACCATTCTTGTTGACCCCCTAATGGATCTTAAGTTTGTTTCCTTAGACCATCTCAATGTTATGTCTATAAAACAGGAGCGAAGCTACCTATAAAATAGGGGAGGTAGTGACCCTCCTAAAAGAAAAAAATTTGTTTACAAATATAATAAAAAATAAAAGAATGCCTCCCATCCCAAAAATAATATCTAATCTTTTCCTCTTTTAAAAAATGTATGATTGTCCCTAATTCTTATTCAATACAACAAAGAATAATTAAAAACTTGTGTTATTTAGGCTATAGGTCATATACTTAGTTAAAAAAAATCTTAATTTATATTAGAAATAAAAATTTAAAAGGGCAGCAACAACAAACCAACAAATTACTTCTTCCATTCTTCCCTTTTTTTTTTAATTAGAAAACAAAACATCATTCGATATTTTTATTATTATTACAACTTATAAAATAATAAGTAGTCTTTGGTCTTCGATTATTATCTCTCATTTTTTTTATAAGTTATTTTTTTATTTGTTTTTTTTGAATAATTTATATATTTATTTATTTATCTAGTTTATAATCTTATAATATTAATTTAGGTTTTAAAAAAAATTGAAGATGATGATCATGTAATTATAATGCTATTCTTGTATTATTTTTAATTTTTCTCGTATTAATTGTTTGTGACATTGATATTATTGATTTACAAAAAATAAAATAAATTGAGTTTAGTTAAGTTGCATAAAATTTATCTTATTATCTATGTAAATTCTCAATAATAGATGACTTTGAATCAAAGAAAAAACGTCGAGTTCAATTGTGTATTTAAATTACAAATTTTAACTTATTTCAGCTCTAATAATATTATTATTATTTTTTTCATTGCATAAGTTATTGTTGTGATTTAAATTATTTACATGAAACATAATACATTTTTTTAATAATTTTGTAGAAAATGTCTAAAAAGAAATAGAATAGTATTTGAAGATTCTAAAAGCAAGTATGTAACCTATATTTACAATATTTAAAATTAGTTTTGAGATATTTGTGTTTAATTATTTTAATATATGATATGTTCAATTATCTTATAAAAAGTTAATTCTAAGTTTAAGTTATTATTTTTAATTAAAATAAAAAACTAAAAAAAATATTGTTCCCTATTAAATATTGTCTAGCTTCACCCCTGTGTCTATAGTTACACATCTGAGTCTTGACAAGTTAGCTAGCAGCAGTATCTCCAATTTTGAAAGAACATCCTCATTGGTCTTTGTGACTGGAATAAGTTCTTTTAATTTAAAGCAATTATGAAATTTCAATTTCTGAGAGATATTGAATAGCTCCATTGCAAAAAATAGTTCTTAAAAAGGGGCAATTTTTTAATGTCAAAACCTTTAATTCGAAAAGAAATCCGGAATTCAGAGGATCTTGAAACACATAATTCAGTTCAAGCAATTTGTTTAACCGTAACAAAAGTTGAAAAATAGCAATAAATAATTATCTTAAACCCTAAAATCAATAAATCTATCAACAAAAATTAAAAAATAGTAGACTCAGAAATTAAAAACAACAACAATAGCATAGTAAAATCATTTTTATCAATAATTTTAACAACACAACTTATCAATGATTATTCAAAAATCACGAATTCAGAATAGAGTATAAATGATGCATTACAGTACCACATTACATGTGTGTTGTGCATAAAATTTGATTGTGACCATCTTAGAGTCAGAATTATTATTCAAACACTAATATATTATTCTGATTTTTCCTCTTCCTTTCTCTCCCTCCGCATTCTTTTTTTTTTTTTTTTAGATTGAGATCAACAACTAAAATCGCTCAAATAATAATATTCCAAGAACAGTTAAAATTCTTCCTTATACTATAAAACACTATCATAGTAAGAGTAAAGAACATTATGTATTAGTACTAGTGTCTCACATCTCTTGGATCGTTTTCTATTTTTGTGGGATCATGTAACTTGTTCAATTAAATTTTGAAAATATGTAAATATAACTGATAAGAAAATTAAGCACCCAAAAAATGGCTTAATGTATCGTATTTGTAGCTCGAATATAAGTATCCTATGTTTTATTACGTGTGTAATTTTTTACTCAAAATTCAAATTTGAAAACAGAATAGAAAACTTGAAAATCTTTTTTTTTTATTAATGGACTTAAAAATCATTAAAACAATAATTGTTTCATAGCAATATAAAGTAGAGTAGTGAATTCTATTACACAAACAGAAAAATAATTTTCGTATAGAAATACATATTTTAACATTTATAAAAAAAATTTTCTATTATGACAAATTTTATTAATCTATTATAAAATATTTGATGATTTTTATTACTAATTAGTATATAGGATAAATTATTTGAAGCATATATGTATTGACTGATTTTATAACTAAATTTTTATATTTATGGAATATCTTTGCAAAATAATAGCATTTAATAGGATTTGGAAAAAAAAAAAAAAGAGTATTGAATAAATATAAGTTAGATGTTGATATAGAAATAGGTTAAATGAGTTAGGTGGGGATATCTAACACCTAATAACTAAAATTGCATTTGGACCAGAAACAAAAATATCAAGAGACAGTGACTAAATTAAATCATTGTATTATATTTGATATAAAATATACAAAACTGAATATGTCCCAATAACCTGTTTAACTTAAGATAAATACAATGACAAAAACAAATAAATTATTTGAATTTTTTTTTATACTCCTCTTCTTTTTTTTCTCCTCAAATTTCTTGGTTGTAATTAACATCCTTCAATTTTTAAGTATTTTCCATTAAAATAAAATAAAGGGCATAGAAGAGCTAGTTATGACAACACAATTCAAATGTCTTTTGTCCCAATTGTAATAAATCTAAAAGGTCCCAATCCATCACTACCGCCACATGCACTATCTTTGAATCAATGATCAAACACATATTATACCCATCATAAATCTAAAGTTGATTTTTCTTTTTCAGTTGTTATATGCTTTTTTCTTTCTTTTTTTGAATATCCTTTGGATCAAAGTTTCAGACTTTACCACCATGCAGAGGTGGAAGTGGAGCAATAGCAGCAGAAAGAAACCCCTTATTTTCCACTATTTGTGCTGTTCTTGGTGGCATTCATGGCTTTCTCAACCCTTCATAGTGAGTATAGCATTCACCAAATCTATGATAACAAGTTGATATAATTTTTCATGCTAAAAACAAACAATAGAAGATCTTATTGAAGTCATAAAATGAAAGGCTTCTCATATTTGATGAAGGGCACCCAAATATCTGGAGAAGAGGAAGAGACAACAAAGAAGAAAAGGAGAAGGAAACGAAAACCAAAAGCAAAGAAGAAGGATGGGAATGAAGATAATTTTGGAAATAAATATTATTAAAATTTCAGTCTCTTATATCTCCAAAATATATCTCCAAAATATTGAAGAGGCTGAAATTTTAGTTCTAATCTCTGTCACCAAACACAATATTAAGTCTCAATCTTTCCGTCAAAGTTTCAGAAAACAAATGCTCATTCACTAAAAACACTAAAAACAAACGCTACATAAAAGTCTAAGAGTGTACCAGAAATGCACCTTTCATCATAAATCAAATCCATACAATCCTAACACCAAAAAACTACCAAATTTTTTCAAACCCCTTTTTCTAATTCTAATTTTATTCCTAAATCCAATCCATTTCTAACCCTTGGTCAACTCAACTCTACTGCCACAAAGTGATAAATTTTGCTTTCGACTCTCGATGCCAAGTGAGAAGAAAGAAAAAGAAGAAAAACACGGAAAGTCTAGACTACATGATGAAGATTAGTTTATACAAGCACGATGAAATATATGCATATAAATTACATTATATATACAATTAACTATCATATCATTAACTGATTCTATAAGATCCAAAATACACTTAATGAAAGATTCTAACAACCTTGTTACCTTGAACTGCTATTACTGTATTCCTTACTCTCAGTTCTCACCCAATTATGCAGTTGAAGTGCCAGCAGAATCTTTCATCTTGATAACTGATTCATGCTCTGCTGCAAATGACAAGACAGTCGACAAGAGCTCCTTTCTAGATGGTAGCTGTTCTGAAGATGAAGGAGAAACCAGACGCATAAATGGCGACAGTGTTGCTGCGGAAATTTGAAAAGAATCAGATGCCCCACTTGCCTCTTGGACTGGTTTACTTCCGTCGTCATCCACATGAGAGCTACCTTGTAAACCAGTTGAAGCATCATTCATTGAAGCTTTTCCTGGAAAACTCGATTTTATACTTTCTGCCACCGATTGATTTTTACCAGAAATCTCACCGGAGACTAAATCAGTCGGTGGTACTCTTCCTTTTGTTGCATCTTTTAAGGATGAACTAGTATGATCAAACAAACTGAAACTATTTTCCCCAATTACAAGGGAGTTAACAGAACTCTTAAAACTGCACACAGGATCTTTCCCAAAAGCAAGAAAGTTAATTCCCTTTGGAATCCTAGCTGGCAATTTCTTTGGAATTTCAACCAAGGTTTGATTTGTTCCAGATGTACTTTGGTCAGAAGAGGATGAGCCAACTTTGGTCATGCCTTCCTTTGGCGTAGTAGGAGAAGGCAATGATAGCTTTGCAACATCGACGAAACTAACTCCTTTAGATGCAAGCTTAAGCTGTTTCTGTACAGTGTTTGTCGCTTTATGTTCCGAATTGATGTCAGAATGAACTCTTGGAGGATTGATCAAATGGTTTTGTTGGATAGAACTACAGCCATGAATGTTAGGTGGCATGTTGGAATTTGTGTTTCCTGAAAAGTGTGGAGATTCCATTCCTGGTTTGTGAACCCTTGAAGGTGTAGCAAAATCTTCCTTGGCTGGTGACTGCATCAATAAAGCCCATTTTAAGTGAGAATAATTAAAATTATAATAATACACATACATGCATCTGAAAATACCGATTGATAACTATTGAGATTCAAAAATGAAAAAGGCTTTTAAAATGCGTGTTTCACCGACAGAGAGGCTAAATTACATAGACACTAAGTATTAAACAATGAAATATATATGAATATACAGTTTCACTAAAAACTTAATGCAAGAAACCACAAACACACAGAATAGAAGTAGTATAGTATCATCCAGACTGATGAGTCTAGAATCTCAGATCACATTTGAAGAGAAGATAGAAGAGAACTAGAAACAAGCAAAGGGAAACAAGGCACTCAATTCTCCCACTTCCTGATTCTGCTTAATTACAAAACTGTCCCTGAACCTCTTGCGCCTATAGACCTGCTGCCCTTTGGGAATTTTCCTCAAAGCTAACACATAATGCACAACCTAGTTATCCTAATTATATATGCTAACAATAACATTTGTATTTGGATTGAAAACACAAGCATTTTACAGGAAGTAATATAGAGTGGATGTGGTACCTGGTGCGAAAACAAGCATGCATCACCTCTGACACAAAAACCTCCGGACACAAAGTTAACACAAGGATACTTGGAGAGTTGATGGTCAAAAGGGCAGTCATCCCCTTTCATGCAGGAGTGACGAGCGAAAAAGGAGCATGGCTGCAATTTCAAAATCAATATTGTTCAACAGCAGTTAGAAAGTCTAGTTCACAGGATATTTCTCAAGTCCTGAAATGTCTTGATGAAAAATCAATAGATAGTAACTTATAGATAAGAAAAGTACCTTTGATTTGGTAGAAGGCACTGTATCATGTGAAAAATGGCACTTGTCACCCTGCCAAATTTTTGTATCAGATGAAGCAAAGGATACCAAAATAATATGATAATTTTGAATATTAAAATATAGTATATATTGTATTAATTACAAAAATATAATACCCATAAAACAATCACAGGCTTGCTACTGCACAAATTTACAAGGGTTCATGTCAATTCATGTCATATAAAAGAAATACTGGAAATGAGGAAATTTTACAGAATTTCTAACTCAACTTTCTAATATAGAAATCTTGCATAAAAAAACATCTATTGAATCATAGGATTTTGTTATCATGTAATGTGTTTACCATTAGTCCCAAATATAAATGAACTTCGAGCAGGTTGCCATATTATAAGAAATGAATATCTCAATTACCATCTAGGATCACAGTTAATTATAGTATCAAAACACAAATATAAAATTTTCTCATGCTCTCATGCAAAGTTCGACAGTAAAATATGAAAAACAAAAAAAAGAATGAAAGTGGAAACAACTCGATGCAAGTATAAGGGGGGAAAAACATTTTATAGTTACACAACAAACCTCATAGCATCTTCCAACAAGAAAATGGCGACAATAAGAGATGGTTTTTGGTTTCTGTTGTACTAGAGACAACTTCAACCTTTTAACACCAAGTTGTTTGTTCTTTTCTGCCCGTTTTTTCCGCGCTTTTTTCTACATAATGAAGTTCAAGAAAGAATGGGATCAGTCACTTGTTAAAAAAACAGGTTTATGAATTATTCTATCCAAATAATGTAAAATTGACTAACATTGTGGTGACATAAAAGGATGAGAACTCAATATATCAGAAGAATACCTTCTTTTTTGCTTTCTTTTCCGCAGAACCAGGGCCACGCTTTTTTTTACAGCTGACATCAACCTTCTGTTGATGAAAAAATTGAACAAGAGAAAACTGAACAACCATACTCTTAAACCAATACAAGTGCCTAATAATCTACCTTTTTTATTTATTTATTGTTAATGGGTAAAATAGTAAACAATATGAGAATACTCAAGATGGAAAGATCTTGAATGTCAATGGTATTGGATTCAAATCCTTTTTATATATAGGTATAGAGAATATCAGTTTTAAATTAATAATGCTTAATATCCTAAATAGTTTAAAAAAAATCAACAAAGTTCATGATAACTGAGAACTACAGGAACCAATTTTCGGATACACACATTACTTTTTGAGGTTTATGGGAATGGAATGGAGATTGAATCACATTGTGGTCCGGGAACAAAAATAACTGTTATGACTTTCTTTGAAATTGCTAAACTAAAATAATAACAGGAAGGGTGGTCATGTCATGTTTCTTGTCAAATATGAGATTTGTTATTGCCAGTGAAAACTAAGAAATTAATTGACTATCTATAAATATAAGAAATGATTGTCATTTAATACCGTAGAAGTGGGTTTAAGCGGTAGTGCACCCAGGTAAAGATCATACCTCTGATGCAGCAGGGTTTCCATGATCTTGGTCAGAGTCTTCTTCCAATACGTCAGTAACCGGTTTACTACCTATTTCTTTGCCTAAACCTTCTTTTTCTGTATTCCCCATATTAATACTTTCGGGGTTCTGAACCTCATCAATTTTCGTTTGAGGAATAAATGAATCTGCAGTAGGCATGTCAAACGAATTACAATCCACTCCAAAGTCTCCAACAAGTTCTCCCTCTTCTATGTCCTCGTTTTCAATATGAATATTTGAAGAAATTGATGCATTGTTTACACAAGTTGACTTTTCTAAATTTCTTTCATTTTTCATTTCACATTTATCTTCCAAATTATCATAATCCAGCAGCCTTTCATCTTCATAATCCAGCTCTACCTTCTCAACTTCAGCTTCTTTAGAATTTGGAAGAGAATCCGTTGAGCCTTGTACTTGCATCTCACCTGCATTGCTGCCATTCTGTTCCTCACCTGACCCTGCACTCAAAGAGATTAAACCACTATCACGAACAATATTTTGTGTTCCATTCACAACCAGTTCCAACTCATCCATTATCCTTTGTTGCTCTTTATCTGCATCGTTACACCTGTCCTGCAGCAGCGTCCTCGAAGTATCCTCAACTTCTTCTATTCCCATCATCTCCTCTATATCACCCAAAACAATATCATTGACAACACATACCCTGCCCTTGTTTCCAGTCCCTTCAACAGTCTCGTCAAACTCCTGTATGCTTTCGATCGGGACAGCACTCATGGGACGTATAAAATCAGAACCAACAGATTCAGGGAACTCGGGTCCCTTTTCCTTTTTTTCTGGCTTCTTTTTACCATTGCCATTATCTTGGAAAAGAAATAACCATAATTTAAAACAAACATGATAGAGGCAAATAAATTTGAAGAAGTGTATAATCAAAGTGAAACCAACAGGAAATTGATCCCTATCCACAACCAAACTTCCATGTCAATTTCACAAGCAATAAGTAAGTTAAAAAAGTAGAGACAACACTTGATGAGTAAAATGTATTGAGTTCAATTAACCAAAATTTAAGCAATATTCAGATTGGATTAAGGGGAAAAAATGTGCAAAGAGGTAAAAATAGTATCAAAATAAGCAAAAAACATAACAAAAAAAAAACAAATACAAAAACCATACAATCCAAAGCACAAGAATAACTGCAAATTTTTAAAACACAACTAATACTTGACCAAAAGAACATGCTACATGAAGCATTTTGATTTAAAATAACGTACCAAGTGTGGCAGGAAGATGAGAGAAAATTCGAGTGAGAGTGAGGTATGTTTCGCTGCGTAAGTGTGATCGGCGGTAAGGAGGAAAACTCGGTGGTTTTGAGGTATCCAATTCAGCTTGCTCCATTGGAACCGACAAAAAGGTTTCAGAGTTGCAAAGCTCTTATTGTGGATTTGGCAAAGAGGCAAGAAGCTGGCTCACCACCTTATAGGGGATGGTGTTGTGGTGTGGCACTGCAACCAAAACCTTGGAAAAATCTGAACAAGTCAATATAAAGGGTAAACCCAAAACCTGAGTTATTATTGAGGGAGAAAAGGGAAAAGAAATACCCCCCAAAAAATTATTAGAAGTTTTTTTAAACACAATTGAATTGAAATTTATTTGATATATATAAATAAAAATAACGCTGAGAAGCCAAATATTAAATGGAACAGAGAATTAGCCCTTTTTAGGAGCTCCATAAAATGTGTCACTTTGAACAGAACATAAACTTTATTTGGTGTCTACTCCATTATTAATGATCAACTACATAATGTATCAGAAAAATCAATGGAGCAAATAAATAAATAAATAAAAAGTTTATATAAATGAAATACAAACTTGCAATCAATCCATATACTTCTGCTGAGAAGATCTGGTTTTTATGAAGAAGCAAATGGTTGACGTTTGACCTAAAAGGTCTATGAACATCAAGAACTGAGGGAACAAGGAACTTGAACTGTAGCAATGTGCTGCGCCTAGCCAGGTACAATTCCCTCGCTCCACTGGAATTCAAAGAGCTACAAGGTACTTCAGTTATAATGTTACATACATGTACAAACAAAATTTCGCACTGTAACACAAAAATTCAAGTTTAATGCATCAATTTGGATAAAGTTTCACAAAAATAATTACTTCTAAGAATATACACACAAAGCAGCTCCTGAAATGGATAGATATCCTATAACTAACTTCTTTTTACATTACTACTGAATCCTGATGCAGCCTAATATCAATTTTAGAATTACTTTCATACGCTCCTATATGCTAGGAAAATTTCAGCCATGAAATGTAAATTTTACACGAAGAAAATAAATAATTTTGCCTTTTAACAAGACAAAAGCAGCTGCTTCAGATCATGCTTTTACTTTTTATCTCTAATTTTTTATTTTTTCAAAAGATTTATTCGATCACCGCCATATTTCACATTTCACAACAATAACAATAAGTTAATAACAGTAATGGAGTTTTAGAATTAAAATCAAGGTTTACCAGTTACCTGCTGAAAGGCTTCTCTGCTGCTGGCAATGAACGACGACGGTGATCGATGAAGAATCGTGGTGGACTGGTAGTAACTTGTGAGGCTGGCAGGCAGGAGAGGAAAAAAGGGAAGAAGGGAGAAAGGGCTGGTTGGCTGGTGCCTGGTGGCTGACCGGCTGAAGGACGAATGAAGCAGCAAAGCACGAAGAAGAAGAATGCAGGGGAGGCGGGAGTGGGAGCTATGCCGCCCTGCCTTAAATTTTTTCTTCAGCGAATTAGGTGTCAGAAGGTTCTGAAAACCGGACCGGTTATCGAACCACAATAATCTCAAAGACAACAATAAATACACAACAATTTAGCAAATAAACAAGAACAATACCTAAATAGAGAATCTAACAAATTAAATCGCAGCAACCTAACAATTGCAATTTAGCAAATTAAAACAACAGCAGCCCAACAATTTAGCAAATTATCAACTTAACAAGTTCAAGAACAGAAAATCACAACAAAATAAAATAAAATAAAATAAAAATAACAGAAGAACAACAGAACAACACAAGAACAATTAGCAAATTAACAAGTTTACAACAACAGTTAAAATTTACCAGAACACTAATGCAAGTGGTATCATCATGCTAATATGTTTTCTGCAAAGATGCTATTTGTGCAGCTAAAATTTCCTAATTACTAAGATCCAATTATTCTAGTTTCACATGCAATCATCTAACTGAATTTCTAAAAGCTAGAAATTATAAAACCAACCAGAATATATTTAAAACATTTCATCAAACATGTTGAGTGCGGTAAAATTAAAACGAAATAAGAGAAATCAAAGCTTAATATCAATGTGAAAGAGAAGAGACCGTTACTATTGTATACTTCAATTCAGTCTATGAAAAAAATCCAAACCACTTCCAAATCAAATAGTTACTTATTGTAATAGAAATCAGAATTTGCAGATTTAGAAGCAGAATATTGGAGTTGTGTGAGTGTATTGTCTGGTGGCGGGTTTAGGGAACTCACGGCGGCGACAAAAGAGAGCAGTTCGACGGCTAGGAGGAGCGCGCGGGTTGGTCGCAGAGTTTGAAGCAGAGCAACGTCGCTTCCAGACGAACGCGAATGCGAACTCGAACGGTGATCGGCGAGTGAACGCAAGCGAACGTGAACGGCGAAGAACGCCAACGAAGACGACGACTGAACGAAGACGCGAACGTGAACGGCAAACAAACGGCGGAGGAAGCGCGGCTGAGCAGACAAAGACGACGGACGCCGAGCTCAAGGAAGCAGCTGCGATCGGTGACAGCGAACCGGGGTTGAAGACTTGGAGCACGAGGGAAGCTAGATGGACGGACGGACGGCGAACTTTGAGTGCGACGGACGGCGGCAGTATGCCGCTCCTTGCGGCGGTGGTGTAGGCTTTACAGTGCTAGGGTTTTTTGGCTGAGTTTCTGTTATTTCTTTCCGAAGGAAAGAAAGAAAGGGAGAAAGGAACGAAGGAGCTTCCGTTTTGCGTAAACCGGCCGGATCCCGATTCTTGGCCGGTTCAACAGTTTTTCACTATTTTTTTATTAACGGTTTTACATGTCTAACCGGATCATTAATGTTGACAGCTCGCACTTGTACCGGTCCGATCCGGTTGACACGAACACCTATTAAACGCTAATAAAAATATACTAAAAAATTAAAATGATAAAAATATTATTTTTAAATATTTATTTTTTTAATAAATGATAACCGAATTTTGTATATAGAATACTTGTTCATCTTTTTAATTCTTTTTTTAATACTTAATATATATTATTTTTTAAGAACATAAAAAATAAAAGATTCAAAACTTTTTTCAAGAAGCTGAAAAAAAAAAGAATGAATTAGGATATTCACATCATTTTTCAATGTATGATAATAAAGGACCCGTTGGCTACAAAATTAAATAACAAAGTACCCGATCCACATAAACCGATCCACGCATGGCAGCTTTAGAGTTTTAGACACTTCCAGAAACAAACAGAAACGTTTGGCACTCAAAACTGGAAACAATTGCAAGTTAGAACGTAAAACACACTAGTGACACTACCACACACACTAATCAAGTCAGAAAATCACTCTCAAACTCCTTCAGTAACATAAAAATCACATTTGAGATTGCTTGTTGCGATGTCGAAGAACCCCAGAGAGATAAAGCTTCTATGCCCTTCATTGTCAAAGGTAGCAAACATAATTGCTTGGGACGAAAACAAGATTGATCTTGGGTCCATAGCAAAAGCCTTTGGGATAGAGCCATCAACGGTGAAGCTCAACGGTCACTTCATAAGCAGAGGAGTGGACCTTATTTCTTGCTCTGTTACTTGGAAGTCTCTCATATCTTTCTTCTCTTCTAAAGGACTCTCCACTGGAAACAACCTCCGTGATGCTCTTCTCGTCACTGGCAACTTCTCTAAACTTGCCAACAAGCGTATGTTACTTTCCTTTTCTTTTTTTTTTCCTTTTTGATAATAGCCAACAAGTTCGGTCTACGAGGTTTCAAACCGATCAATTTGTTTAGTTTTATAACCATAAGTCAAATTAATTTCTTATAAATTCTGTCTTGACAATGTGATGGTGACGATGTCTTTACCAAAAATGCTACATGTACGTTAAAATTCAGCTGATAATTAAAAAATCAACTACCAAATCAGTCAGCATCAGTTTATTTGTGGATAAATACTTGTGTAGATTATTATCTTTGGTAATCTGTCTGTTGAACTAGGATCTGCCTTGTTTGAAACTGAAATTGCAATCCATAAGTATGCTTTTTCGCCATCGCTCCATATTTTCTCCTTATCTACTCATGTTGTGACTCTGCAGGCGAACATGAACCTCAAGATTTTGAAAATGGGAATGGTAAAGTGATTGAAAGTGAGAATTCTTGTAGCGGAAAAAGGACTCGATTGGAAGCTTTCAACTTGCAACGGAATAAGAAGTTGAAAGATGGCAACTCAGGTATGTCTCAAGAGACTTGTGGAGAATTATGTTTGACCTTGTGATGGTATATTTTCAACTTTTCTTGTGACTAATTTTGTTTAAGCTTTTCTATTTACTTTACAAAAAGGTGAGACTTTGGATGACCTATGCTGTAAGAGAAAGCAACCGTTGGAAGGTTTCAATTTATTTAAGAAATTGAAGAGCGATAACAAGAAGTCAGGCATGTTCTTGTTCTGATCTTTCTTCTCTCTGTCTTAACTGGCTTACTTTTTCATAAAGAGAAATTCACCTCGGTTGGTCATATCTAAATATAGGTTGCATTTGTTTTCGTTTTATATGGGCAAAATATCAATCTTTTAACCAAGAAACAAATGTCAATTTTTATTTTTATATTTGACCCGTAAAAAAAATTCTGCTTTTCATGCCTCCACCTTTTAGAACAAGTAGCACATTTGTGTCTTAAGATACATTATCTCGTAGCTTCAGCTCTAGATATAGTTTTGTTTTTGTTTCAATGCTTATATCATGCCCCAACTACTAAACTTGTAGCATTGGTTTCTTCTCCAAATGTCTAATAATGCATTGTCTCACGGTTGTGGCAAGCTTCATCTACAAAAGCCTCAATATTAACACATTTGGAGGACTTCCTGCAGGACTTCCCGCAGATACTCAAGATAAAGGGGATAACCTCTCCGGCGGCATTTCTCGCAGCCCATTCACATGCAGTCAGACGAGCAAGAATCGGAAGCGGATTAGAGATGATGATGATGCAATTGTAGCAGCTCAGTGCAAAAGGACGAGATAAATTCTGTGGGTTTCTATACCTCTTGATACAATATATGTTTATGAGCAGTGGACTGTTTTTGCATAGTCATTTTCGGATGCTGCCGTTGTATTTTGTTACATGAATGCTGTAAATTCTCTCTCTCTCTCTCTCTCTCTCTCTCTCTCTCTCTCTCTGGATGGTGTATATAAATAGATTTTATTTTAATTCGAAAGATACTAAATTAACATCTAATGGTGTGCTTCACATCATTTGTTAATTTTGTGACAAAATGTGAAATCAATGGAGATTAAACATTGATTACTCAAGCTTTCATGGTCATATTTAAGAAAAAATTGCTTGCCAGATATGGGAAACATTACCCATGATGAATGACAACACTAGTACAAAGAAGAAAAACAGCAAAAAAGGTAGTGTGACTTCTACTGTGTCAAAATAATCAAAAGTAACATCAATCGTCAAAATTTTGATACAATCAATTTGGTGATGTACAAACGTTAACTTGATCAAACAGAAACATAGATATATGAATGAAGTACATTTAGCTGTGGAAGTAAAGGCTTGTAATGTACATAATTTAACACCGAAAGTAGTACCTAGTTATGAGTAGTATTGCCATACAACAGCAATTCCTGCAACTAATAGTACTCTAAGAATCAATTTTGGGCTGATGAGGGATGATGACGATGATGATGATGGTTGAGAGGACACTGCTGATCTCCCTCCAAACTTGGAAGATAATTTACCTAGTACTCGATTAAGAAGCACGTCTTTCTTTCCGCCTACAAACAGAAAGATACATGACACATCAGAAACTTTAAGCAATAATTACACACAAAAATAAGAGGCGGATTGGGAGAAGTAATATAGAAAGTTAGAGATGTAAGCTGTAGAATGCAGTATGAATACAATAAAAGTGCATGGTGTTGCAATATTGAAGATTGGTTTCACTAATTACTACGTTTACTTATAACTAAAGGTTGGCACTGATCACTGATTCCAGTCACAAACACCTTCTCTACCAATGGCAGTAAGCATATTACATCCGTTTGATCCTTCCAAAACCCAAAATAGCAGAAGCCTCATGCTCTAGGGCATCATTCTTTCAAAAAAAAAAAAACCAAAACACACACACAGACACACCCCCCAAAAGAAATTAAAAAATAATAAAAGGAAAAGCAAAACCCCCACATTTCGTGGCTCTTAAGTCACATCGCCTATCATTTTATCAATTACACAGGCATGATATGTAGAAGGCTCATCCGTAGTTATACGAAATTACGTTACTTGTGTCTTAGGATGTAAAAACTGGAAAAGTTGAGTGTTACCTTTATCGTTCAGACGCCTTTCCTCCTCTCCAACACGTCTCCGGAGTGCATTTAACAAAGATCCAAAATACAATGCAAAAACTGTGCATGTAATTGTTATGACATTATAAGGCATACTGAAGTCCGGGGTTGTCAAGGGTACAAGCAAAACTTCTGTGTATGAGATAACAGGACTCCTTTCCTGCATTATAGATTCAGAATTAGATATGACACAAACGTTTTTATGTACCAGAGTCAAGAGTGCAATTCAATTAACCTGTAACTTGGACAACATTGGGGTCTTGCTTATAGAGTTATCAGAAAATTGCAGGCCAGCATTGAAGTCAGGAAAGCTTATTATTGCTGATGGAATGTCAAATCCTTGATTAGCATCTGGAGGGTACTCATCAATGTGCAAGAAGCCCTATTCACACCAGAAAAAAGCAGTCAAAGACCAAGTTTATCTAACCATGAAACTATTGTTTAGAATTCATCCATCCTAGAAGTGTCTAATAACCACTGTGTTATGCTCTACTTGAAGTATATTTAGGTACTTTTGTTTATTTATATATTTTTCATGCGCTATAGCTATCCCTACTGATTAAAGATTCAATCAATTATAGAAGTCGGACATTTTAACCACCCAACTGATCGGCTCCTACAGAACATTGCACAAATGCATTTGATGACAAAGCTGAGTTAAGAGATCAGTTCCAATTATGAAAAGTTACATTAGTAAAAGCACATAATATATTGCATTCATTCATTAGATTCCGGAAATCTGAGCCGAATTATTTACCAAGAAAAATAATCATCAATTGATTTCCATATTACAATTTGGAGGTTTTTTTTTTCTAATTTAACTTGCAAGGAGGTTGATGTATGTCAAACAACAAAATGTGAGGCAAAAACTCAGAAGAAAAATAAACATTAATAAAAATATGAGCAAACCTTATCAAACTCTATATTCAATACTGCTGACTTAACCTCACAGGGCAATTTGAGGACCAGTTCCATCAACCCTGGTGATACTTTGTCTTCAGAAGGTGAAACACGCATTCTCTCAACAAAGTCTGTGAGTACTTGAGGCTTTTCATCCACAAATAATTGTAAAGTGTGATAATACACCTTAATATACCAAGGCACAATTTGAAGAACATTAACTTGAAAATTACATCTCTGGTCAACATAATTGGCTGCAACTAACCCTTGAGTAGATTCTGTTGACTTCATGCATATTGCAATGGCACCCCTTTCGTTTCCACTGCCCATTAAAAATCTACTGGCATATAAAGGCGCATGTGGGGTTGACCAAATAACAGGATGCTTCCATGTAATGCCTAAATCAAATTGCTCACTGTCTTTGTGCACTTTGATTGGATATTCATACAGAATGGAGGAGCTCTTTTCCACCTCTTTGAGTACCCTGTCAGGATTAACAGATAATTCGAAGCCAACATTCCTTCCAAAATCATCAAGATTTGTGCCATTGGCAGCAAATGTAGCAGTACTGCTCTGGAGATTCTCAAGTTGTGTAACCAGACCTCTCTCAACTTGGAGGTAAACATTACTTGATTTAGCAAGAACACATCTTCCATTGATTTTTCTTCCAAATATTGAACTCAGAGACCAACTTGGTTGCATCTTTGCTTCACTAACATAATTAGTACCACCAGTCAGAATATTGGGTTGAAGTACAACTGTAAGTGTTTGTTCTAGAACAACTCTTGAATTTTTCGGATCTGCACCAGTCTTGGCTTGTGTTAAATGCAACCGCTGGGAGTGATAAAAGCTTTTGTATATAGACGGTCTATCCATTAAGGCAGAGAGTCCAGCTTTGTCTCGACAAGGGAGGAGTTTTAACCAAGGTGTAAGGTTCTCAGTGCAGACAGCTTCTCGTGGCAGAGTCCCATATCTTAAACTACCTAAAGCTGACTGAAATGTCCATTTTGGAGCAGAATAAGTGGTGGAAGACTCTAGGAAGTTGATTGAAGCACAAAACAGACCTGACAGCGCATGGGTTAAATCTTTCCAAGAAGCATCAACTTGATGTGGAGGAACATCAAAGACTGCCCACAATTCAACTCCAGGAGGCTTTGCATTATGGCTTGATATTGGATCAAATCCACCCCACCTTTCATAGTTCCACCGACCTTGTGTGAATGATAACTCCATGGCTTTAATATGAAATTTCTTAACCTGTCCATCCAACACTAATTCACATGTTATTTAGTATAATCAGAAAAATAAATTGAAATCAGAATGTAAAAATAAACAACAGTTGGTAGAGACATGCTTCTGAAAGGAACAAACAAAAGCATTAAACCATAGTAAAACCAAGGTTCCTTAATATTTGATGTCAATTGCTTCAACGCTTTATCAAAATGTTTTAGCAGGTAAAGGTTGTGTTGTAGTTAGAGGCACAATACTCGGTATCTTACATTACATGCATTACT
>NC_029793.2:14789229-14816004 GCF_000816755.2 Arachis ipaensis | reverse complement strand
ACAACCAAAAAAAAAAAAAACCCTTCAAAATGAACTTAAACGGCCTAGAAATAGAAAAAACAAAAAAGCATACAACTTTAAGCTTGTACTTTATATATGTAAACGTTTTTGTACTAATTGAGGGGCTATCTAAGTGACTCTCAGCTCTTCCACATAATGACATGATTCTTCAATAACATTGCAGACTCAAAGGCACTTCTAACATCAACAAACTCCAAAATTTCCCTCTGCTCCACCCAAGAATGTCCCATTAGTGAATTTTCTGACTTATATAACTATATGGAGCATAAAACGCAGGGCACTCACATCTTACTATACATAATATGACAAAGACAATATCAAGCAACTAAAACTTTATTCTCTATCCTTAAGGCTAAGATAAGTCGCTGTCATTGTTCTCTCCCTCTTGGTTTTCACCTTCCAAGTCTCTTTGTCAAATGATCACTCATATGCAGGGCATGTTCTCATCGAACAAGAACACCGGAACAGTAGAATCAGGACTCTTGATTCTCTGCACACTCGATCAGATTGCTCAAGTTTTTTGTTTTTGTTACTTTTTTATCATAAAGAAGCTAATTTGACTCAACACAGAGAAGATAAGGACAATACATAACCAAAAATACAGCTTTATAAATAATCACCAAATCAATTATTCACACTAACGAAACGAGTAAGCTTGGCAACCTTTACATCAAGCATTTAATTTGACAAACTTCAACAATAGTTACATGACGTAGAAACTTTCAATAACTTGAGTCATCAGCATCAGTATCAATAATTCAATATCAAAATCCCAGCAAAAACTCTCAAAAAATAAATTTTTGTTATATCATTATAGAAAGAAAAGGTAAAGAGTGGAAGAAGTGAGCAGGCACCAGCTGAGCGATGGATTTCGGGAAGAGGTGATGGTGACGGGCGAAGGAATCGGAGAGAGGAGCCTCATTCTGGAAGTGAAAATGTGAGAGCACTTTGCGATCGGGCAACGGCTTCAGTAGCAGCTCTTCCCAGAACTCTTCTTCTTCTTCTTCTCCCGAACCATTAGATGCTGATGCCGATAACAAGAAGATCGAGAACAGAAAGAGCATAAAAAGAGTCCCTTTCCGAGAAAGAAGAGCCATTTGCGATGCGAAGCAACACTGAGTCACTAAATTCTATAGTGATTCCGCCATCAACACCACAGTTGTAGTGCTGCGGCGGCGACGGTGGCCGCAAACCTCGAGTCACCACGGCGGTACGGAGGCGGGAGGCGATCCAGCGGACTATTTGCCGTTTTAGGTGGTGGCGGTGAATGATTCAGTTGCCTGCCTTCGCACTTTACGGCGGCGATGGATGGTGGCAGCGGCAGCGTTAGGGCAAGTGAGAATTAGACAGAAAAGTGAAGGGTGAGAGACTGAGAGTCCGAGAGCGAGAAACGAGACGAACAAAGAATTTGCGAGACAGTGAGAGAGCCGTAAAGGGTGTTTTGGGGTTTTTACTTATTTTTGCGTTTTATTGGGATTGCATTTTAGTATGTTACGGGCCGGGGCTAATATTTTTGGATATTGGGTAAGTTTTCGTGTAATGCTCTTTTATTGGATGTTGGAGTGTTTTGCAAAGTTCTTGGAGCCAATAATTTATGGGGGACGAATTGCTTTAGCAAGAATGTAAGATTTTTTTTAAGGATAAATATTTTTTCCGTCCCCTGTCCTTTTTTTAAATTTACTACACACTTCTTAACCTTTACAAAATATCAGATCGACCTCTGTTCATATATTCTGTGAGACCAATAAATCATTTCGTTGGTTTCTCCGTTCATAGTCGTCGGAAAACGCTGAGGTGTAACGTGCAGTCCGGGACATGGCTTTGGCACGTCCTACGTGGAATGATATGTGTTCATTAGGACCATTAAGCCCTGTACAATCAGCAAAGCGACGTCGTTTTGGCCTGAAGCCTTTTTGCGTGTTATTGTGAAATCTCATTCTTCCTCTTTTCTGAACCCTAACACTAGGGGCTCAAGCATGAGCGAACCAGAGCAATCTTCAACCTCTCACACACGCCATGTCTGGAGGAAGACTATGGTGGGGTTCGAGTAGTCATGCAAGTGAGGAGAAGAAGGCCAAGTTCCAGCACCTTAAATGCAAGTGTGGAACGTATACAATCATGCAAGAATTTGGGACATCGAAGAACTCAGACAGAATCTTCCTTGGTTGTTCCTACTATCACGTAAGTGTGCCTCTATCTTCAATTATGTAATCAACTTCTTCTATGCTTTAACAAGTTGTATTCACTATAATGGCAATTGCAGATGGGGCAACCTCACTGCAACTATTTTGTTTGGCTGGATGAACTGATTTCTAAATATTTTGGGCATGAAGACGAAGATGATGTTGAAGGAAGAATGGTGATGCTAGAGAATAGATTGGAGCAACTGGAATATAAGATTGAGCATGAATATGAAGGAAAATAAAAAAAATGTAGTAATCACTATGGTGCATTTGTTATGCTGGCAATGTTAATTCTGTTAACAGCAATTGTGTTTGTAGTATTTTAGGGTATACTGTGTTGCTGTAAGTGATGCATAGACAAGGTTAAGACATGAGTTAATTTGCTCTGTAATTGCAGGTTCTATATGAATGGAATGTGAATTTTTTTTGTAAGAATCCTAAGTCTGAAACCATGATAAGTCTGCACAATGTTGTATAAGCTAAAAGCATAATATTTATATTCATACTGCTAAGCACAAAGGCCTGATTTTGTTTGTTGATGTATCAGCCAAAAACATCAGCATATGTCTGAATTCACAAAACAAAAAATATGTTCCAGTAGTCTACCAAATTCTATAATTGTAGCCTTAAGTCTATTACATATTGTAACTTGACAACCAAAAAACTTGACACCAAAATATTCATAGTCTCCATAACTATGACTACAAGTATGTCATTTCTGACGTCTTGGTGGCCTAAACCTATATGTTTGCTTGAATCTGTGGGGTGCATTTAGGCCTGGTGTGGGGATAAACTTGAAGGAAGTTGTGGCAGTCCCTGAGCTAGTTGCTCCATCAGTTGTGTGTTGCTGCTGACTTGGTGTTTGTGTGGTTGGGGCTGTTGCCTGCTGGAGAGGGGGCTGAAGTATTGGGGCTGTGGCCTGCTCAGAGGTTGCTGAGCTGTTGGGGCTGTGGCCTACTGTTGAGGGTGGTAAAGTGTAGGTGCTGATGGCCTAGTTATTGCTTGCTTGGGTCTAAAATTTGGCCCCTGGTTGAGTGTAGTTGGGGTAGTAGGGGTTGAGTGCTCAGTGTTGAAACTCATACCCTAAAGCACATGAAAACAACAGAATTCAGAGTCTATGCTCTTAGGATAAAATATGTTATAGTTGCTAGACATGAATCTGTAAAATAAAATTACCTCTGTTGGTGGTGGGGTAGACTGTGAAGATTGGATATCAACTCTTGCCTCTTCTTGGATTGAAATAGGGGTGGATCTCTTTGGAACCTTCTTCTTTTGCTTTTTTGCTTTAGCCTGTGAAGTACACAAGAGAAGCAAAGTTGTTCATCCAAATCGAAAAAAAAAAACTAAGTAACTATAGGATGTAAGACAGTGGGCTACTACTGGATCCAGTGGTGTGGCAATAACATTCTGGGGATTATTTGGTTGAACTCCTTCCCCGGCCTGTGCAAATGAAAAATAACATCTCAGCTACTTTCATGCATATGGTAGTATAACTATTCTGCTCAATTAATGGAAATAATAATAACTACAATGTAACAAAAACATGAAGAACTCCTTTAACACGTGCTTGCTGCTGATCTGCAGGTGTCTGTGATAATTAGTTTTCATGTTGTTGTTGCTTTGCCTTCTTTCGCTTTGGCTGCCAATTCGGATTTGCAGGTGCGCCTTTGCAAGTCCTATAGTAGTGTCCCTTTTGCGCACATTTACTACATGTTACTTGGAATGACTTCCTCACCTTGTGACCTTTTGGCGGCATTTGAGACTCAGCCACCACATCAACAGCCCTTTTTTTGGTTGGTTTCCTAGGGGGTCTCTTAATTATTGGTACCTCTAGACGCAGCCTGTTGGTTTTCTCCCAAAACTCTTCAGAGTTCACTGACTTTATTGAGTCCCCATAAGTAGCCCTTACGGCTTCTATTGTAAGCCATTTGTGTGCAAAATCCTCTGGCTTCAGTTGTTGTTTCCTTAACCTTGATATAGCAGCTACTGCATGTTTGTATGGCAACCCTGGTAGGAAAAATACATGTATCAACATTTACTAAATCAATATTTACTGAATTCACATTACTACAAGTTAATATACAATGCTAGACACTAAGTAGATGATTAAACCTGTTAGTTGCCAAACATTGCAAGCACATGTTTGTCTTTGCAAATTGTGTTTGGTATCTCTGGACTTCAAATAATACTCTGGCTTCATCCTCAGCCCACTCTGTCGTCCACTTGTTGCTCTCAGGGATGTGTACTCATCCAGCCTGAATTGTTGAACTAGAGCCAATTTACTCATCCATTGAGTCCTTGAATTCTCTCATTGTTGTGCTCTTAGCAGCCTTCCAAACTAGTCCTTTTGTTTGCTTGTCCTTGAAGTGTTTGATGAAATTTTTCCATATGTGTAGGACACAATTTCTATGATGAGCTTGTGGCATTACCTTATGCAAAGCCTTAGCCAACCCCTTCAATAACATGTCAACCAAATATTGAATTAACAAATGAAAACAACACACAAACTAACACAAAAACAAATACAACAAATGAATGCATGTTAGCTTCTGCTGATCGGACATGAAGTTCTACCCATTAGCAGCCACTGGACCAAGATCATCGTGCAGGATTGAAAGAAACCATTTCCAGAAATCAGTGTTCTTAGCTTCAACTATAGCAAATGCTATTACAAAGAAACTGTTATTGGCATCCTGCCCCCCAGCCAACAAAAGATGACCACCGAAGTACCCTTTTAGGAAGCATCCATTCAATCTGATAAGAGGGCGACAACCAGCCTTGAAGCCCTTCTTGCAAGCATCCAGGGAAATGTACAACCTATTGAACAGTGGACGACCCTCCGGTTGAGGAGTTACATCAATCATCCCAATGGAACTTGGATTTCTTCTATGAATTTCATTCAGGTAGTCATGGAGCTTTCCATATTGTTCTCGCTCGTTTCCAATTGTTTGCTCTCTAACAGCTTTTAATTATAGTCATGTTTCATGTGGTCGAGTGCCTCTTTAGGAGTCATTAGAGGTTGAGTTAGCAACCTTTTCACTAATTTACTTGTTACCCAAGCTCTATCAACCATGTTACTACTCAAATTTCTGCCACAGTTGTGCTCTCCAATGAATGTCTTGATTTGGAAACATAGACTCTGACTATTATGAGAGCATAACACCAGCCATGGACAACCCTCTTCAGCACACCTTGCTCTAATCTTCTTCGGCTCATTCTTCAAATACATCAGCTCTTTACCCTCAAAGACAAAGTAGTCCTTAAATGCTTGCTTGAACATTGCTATGGTCTCAAATTGTTGTCCTACCTGAAACTAAACCTCACCATATTCGGCCTCCTCATTGAAGTCAGGATATCTTACCTTATGCTCCTTATCTGAACTGGATATTGGAGAGTTAAATGCATCAAACTCATATTGATATGACTTGTCCAGGTTTGAGTCCAATTCCTCACCCACTGGATCTAAATTGAGCTTATCCCTTGCCTCATCAGTTGGGTCAACCTCACTTGGCCCATTAACTTGTTCTCCACTAGGCCCACTGTTTGGCACATTGTCTCCTTCTTGTTGGGATAGGATATGTTTTCTTTTTCTTCCAACATACCTTTTTGACTTCTTCTTCTTAGTCCTAGGAGACATGTCCTTATCATCACCTCTACCAGGTGGCACATTCTTCTTATGCTTAGGTGTTTCTTGTCTAACACAACTCTTATTCTTAGTACACTTTTGTCCAGCATCCATTGCCTCTTTCATCCTCACACTAGGCTGCTTCTTCCTCACACTTTTCCTCTTTACATTAACTTCCTCATCACTACTACTTCTATCATATTCGAATACAGGTGGGGGGGTTTGTAAGGTTCGTCTTCAGTGGTCTCATATAAATCATCAGAAGAAGAAGAATCAACCTCAACAACATCTGGCCCATATACTGGTTGACTAACATGATGCTCAAAATAAATAACCAGCAAATCTGACTCCACATTCTCCATTTTTTATCGCACATTTTGTTGATCTCCTTATCTCTTTTGAGAACATTTAACCCATACTCTAAATCAGGGGCACTGCAATCATACCAATACATCTGTTTGTAGCTTGTATACCCTAAACCCTTGAACATTTTCTCCAAATCCTTGAAATTAATATAATCTATGTCTAATGGAAGAAATGTCTCAACACTTCCGTCATGGTAGTATAATACACCATCTTCATCCCATTCAAACCAACCCCCATAGTGAAAAACAGGAACTATTTCATACGACATCTATTAGAACAACAATGTGCAACAATTAGAACTTAAATAACTACTTCCATCAGATTTTAATCATTAACACAATAATTTTTAGACCATGCATGGGATGATCACTAAGCGAAATCATCATTAACAAAAATCACATTAAGCAAAAAAATTTGGAGCAACACCAACTAACGAAGCTGCAAAATTAGATAGCAACACTAACCTTAGTAGCGCCGTCAGTTCCTCCGTCTGCAGCACCGTCACCACCTCCCCGTTGGATGTCTCTGTCAGCTTGCCTTGGAGGGAAACATTCCGTTTTCTTAGGTTTTCTAGGTAATTTTGAGTTGAGAACGAGGGTGATGTATGGTTGCTGAAATGTGCACAAGGGGGAGAATGGGATTTCACATAAACACGTAAAAAGGAATCCAAGCAAAATGACGTCGCTTTGCTGACTGTACAAGGGCTTAATGGTCCCAATGAACACATACCATTACACGTAGGACGTGCCAAGCTCATGTCACAGGCTACACGTTACACCACGACTATGAACGGAGAAACAAATGGAAGGGTTTATTGGTCTTACGGAATATATGGACAGGGGCCGATCTGATATTTTATAAAGGTTAGGGGCGTGTAGTTAATTTTAAAAAATGATAGGGGCCAGAAAGGGTATTTACTCTTTTTTTAAATACAAAAGAGACGTATTATATTAATTTAATATTAAACTGATAATATAAAAGAGGTGTATTGTCAGTATATAGAAAACGAATTGACGTTACACAGGGGGTATATTGTATTTTTCAGATTAAAAAATATACTATGAGTATTATAAAAGAAAGAACGAATTTATTAGATTGAGTATGAGTGTGAGAGTGTTTTATTTCGTTGAGAGAATAAGAGAATAAAAATAGAGGGAAGTATTAGTTTGAAAATATATTATAATAGTCAAATCTTTTTTTAAATATCTAAGAGTGTGAGTTTTGTATGTGAAAATCTATATGATGTTATTCCTTTTGCAATAACATATGAGAAATTTAAAAGTATACTTTATCAATGTGTTGATAATCAAATATTAAAGAGAATTACAAATACTCTATATAAGCATGTGTTAGTATTGGTGGTTTCCTTCAATTTTAAATAATGTATGTGGTTGACGATGCAAGTATGTAAGGGATGTTTTCGATCTACCAGCAAACACAGGCACAAGTGTCAATTATCGAGTTATATGTTGAGTTTAAAGTATTAGTTGAGATTGATTTATAGGAGCCTAACATCGACTAGATGGTTTATAACACTGAAAACGAAGAAAAATTTGAGGACACTTATTATATTGTTGGTCCAACTGAAGATATGAACGAAGATGATATCATAATTAAGTGTGACGTTGCATACGTCACAAACGCACTAACAAACCAACATCTATTTGGAGAACCTTCTTTCATGCACGTTTTGAATCTAGACGCTATAAATATACCAAGATTTTTGGAATTTGTCAATGCAAGTAATAGTTTTTTTTTTATTGTTATTAGTATAATAATAATTATCATTAGCCTTTTTATTGTATGCATTATTATTAATATTATTATTATGTTACGGGCTGGGGCTACCATTTTTGAATATTGGATAAGTTTTCGTGTAATGCTCTTTTATTGGATGTTGGGGTATTTTGTAAAAGAGCACCGCTAGGGAGACAATGAGATATGTATACAATGTATACAATGGGCTGTTTATTAAGCTCAATTAATATTAATAGAAAGAATTAACCAATTAATAACTCTAATCCTATTTTGGCTGTTTAGTTTAACATACCACCCAATTTATCATATTTATATTTTTTTCCCAAATCACTCAACCCTTTTGTTTCGGCATTTTTTCCCCCCCCCCCCCACCCAAACCCTCCCAATCTTTGCACACACCACTAACGGCGCAGAACCCAAACCCTCCCAAACCTTGGACACAGCCAAATCCTTTTTCAACCGAGGAAGGGCACCCATTAATCCTCATCGTTGGCATCAAGGACGGCACCCTCTTGGTCCAGAACATCCCTCCGTCTCTGCAACGAAGCTGCTATGCGCGACGCCGCCGACCAGGAACGCAATCAAGTAGCGCTCACTCACGAATCGAGCAGCATCAGAGTTCTCATCGCGTGGGCGCTTTTTTCTCCTATCAACGGAGCAGCCGACCTGGGAAAAATACCCACCTGTTCGTCAACACACCGTTCACCGGAAATACAAAGAACATCATCTCTAGAAGAATCATAACCATCCAATGTAAGTGGGTTTTGTTGTTCATTTTTGGATTGGTAATCGCTGTTGCATGTTTGAAAGTAAATATATTTTGTTGATTAAATCACTGATGACCCATGGTGGAAAAGCAGTGGTTGCTACTTATTATCGCAGAGACTGTGGAGTATGTAGTTAGTTTATGATATTGATATGCTTGTTGATTTAATTTTTGCGGGGGAAAGGTCGAAAATATTTTGGATCGTGTTTATATAGCAGTCAGATTTAAATCTTTTTTGTCCATTTCCGTGTGGACCATGTGCATGCAACGTGACGTATACAGGCTGACCATTGTTGAAAATGGGCTCATATTTGTTGGATGGTTACTTTAATAGTATATGGGATAGTTATTCTTTAAATTTTTTCTAGTTCCCATTAATTTTTTTCCTATTGCCACTGCAACCAAAGAATTAGCTGAAACTATTGTTACTGGTTTGTAATAAAGTTAAAGTAATTTTCATAACAGGCCTGGACCGTTAGATTTTTAAACTCGGACGACAAAATTGCATTTAGGACACTATAACAAGGTATTATATGCTGTATGGATCTAAGGAAAGGTTTGATGCACTTGAGGTGCAACTTTTGTGGTGTGCTGTTGGTATAGCTTTTTATCTCTTCTATAGATGGTGACAAAGGAGAAATTGTGAGGTTTGATCTTTGTATGAAACATGCTATAATCTTTGTGTCCAATATTTTCCTAAATGAACTCTTATTCTGTTATTTGTTTTAATTAAAGCGAGATATTAACCCATAATTCAATTGATTATCATGATTATATGTTGAAAGAGAACCTGCTATTTAACCATTCGTGTATGCTTCTTTGGCCATTTGTGGCCTTGTTTTTACATTATAGAAGATGATATTTTTTACATAAAATAAACTATTTTGCATAGATACCTAACTCACTCTTTATTAATAGGAATTTTCTAGTTTCATACAGAAGAACTAGTGCTTCTTTATGCTAGTACATGTACCTACATATTTTCAATTTAAGACTAATAGGATTCTGCACTATTTTGTTAACTACTTTACTCTAATCTCTGAAGATATTATACCATTGTGATGATGATGATGAATCAACTCATCATTAATGTGAATGTTAAACTAAAATGGTAGGGAACATGAAAGAAGCGTGATGAACTTGAATTGGGCTGAACTGAAGTGATTACTATTCAACAAATTTAATTAGTAAACAGTTTTTTTTTTAAAAAGTAAAGCTAATACTACTATTTCTTTGTTGGATTGGTGCAATTTTACCAGATTGAATTTTGCACAAGATTGTCCCAAGCATCTAAGTCAGTAGGGTTTTGTATTCTACTATACATCTGCTACCCAAGATTTTCTTTATATGAAAATTGCTATAATCTTTGTGTCCAATATTTTATTATTTGTCTAGATACATAAGTATGATATTGTCATGCCATATAGCGTTCAATGATTAAGTTTACATCAATTGCAATGTAATATAATGCTATTATTTACGTTATTTTGCTGCAGTTTACCAGCTTCTTTTGTAAGACTTTACGACTTAGATTGTCGGCTGAATATTGCGTGTGTAAATTATCACGGTGCTCGACCAAACCAATCCCTAAACCGGCCGACGACACACTCAGATGGGTAAAAAGGTATCCCATTGATTACATGAATAAATGAACATAGTTGGTTATTTTTTATGAAAATATGATGATCCTTTTTTGTTTTGCTCAACAGAAACTAGTTGAGATGCGATGCTCACCCTGCTACATTAACAATTTATTTATCCATTTGGAATGACATAATGAGCAGTCTAAGTTAACGGAGATTGAGGCCATTGGATTTGACTTCCTGCGCCGGGTACCACAATGGCATGTGAAGCAGAGCATCATGCTCTAACTAGCTAGGGCCTATGACGTGGAAACAAACACTCTAAGGGTCGACGCCGGGGACATTCGCATTACCGCCGAACTTATCGGCAATGTATTCGGCATACCTTTTCAAGGTTAGTGTAAGTTATGTAAGATGTAAAACTCCCGGTTCGTGGTTATGCTTTTTCCCATTTTGACACGTACTGATTGTGGTAAATTTTTCCTTTTTGCGCAGGTGACCCAATACCGGTATTGTAGAAAAAAATGAATCGCATTTGGCAATAAAGAGAGAATTTCAGAAGAAAACTACAACCCAGTTGCGGGACTTTCTCTTTGCCAGTCCAATGGAGACCGAGCAACAGAGGATGACCTTTAGAAGATACTTTATCTTGATTGTATTGAAGATGTTTCTTAACCCTACAAGCCAACAGACTATTTCTCCATGGCACGTCCCTCCGATATTGGACATCTCTAACCCAAGAAGATTTCATTGGCCGTATCAGATATTAAAGTGGCTGCGAGATGCGATAAGAAAATTCCAAGATGAGAACCGGAAAACATGCGGCGGGTGCATGTTCGTGTTGCTGGTATTGCAAATAAATTACGTAAATTTAAAAACGATCTATGGCTTTATGTTTAAGTCCTAATATTCAAGTTACTTGTGTATAGGTTTTGTACTTTCACCGCCTAAAGCATGGTCCGTTGCATGCATGTCGTGTGCCCGAGCCTTGGATTGTTGAATGGACCACTAATGACTTGACAAGAAGGCCGACCATGTGATCTCACAGGTTTAATCTCTACTACTCCCTTTTTAACAGTACAGTATAACACAGATGCAATTGGAGGTTCACGTTGTTTTTTTTCCATGTATTTGTTGTCCCATGTTGAACACACAGGGTTGCAAAGTCAACAATGCAAGGAAACAGAAAAAAATAGAAAACAGCCTACTAGTGAAGCAGTTAACGAGAAAGGAAGGAGTAAAAGGCCTTACAAGGACGCTGACCAATCACCGTCTATCAAAGGCAGTACTACATCTCAGCCAAGCTATAAGGAGTCGGATAAGGTGATCCACTTTCTTTATGATATGTTGTGCGCTCATTTGATTGGATCCTTACTTATCCGAGCGGTTGGTTGATACTTATCATATAATTTGCGTGTACAATTTTGGAAAGTTACTTCAGTATGTGGCTGCATGGTTGTTTTTTATGTATGGTGTTTATAAATAGATGCAGCTAACATGCTCAACTTAAGTTCTAATCTGAACTAGATATATAACTTGTGATTTATTTATTTACATGGCTTTTTATGTTTGAAATAATTTATTTATGCGGCTGCCAAGTTGATGGAGTGTGTGAAAATAGTTTGCATTGATGATTGGTGTGGTTGTATGGTATGATTTTATCTTGAATGCTTGTTTGAACACATTTGTTGTGTTTATATTTGTTAAGTTCTTAGTTCGGTTGAGTTAGGTAATTGAACAGATGCAGCTAACATGCTCGACTTAGGTTCTGATCTGAACTAGATATATAACTTATGATTTGTTTATTTCCATGGCTTTTCGTGTATGAGATAATTGATTTATGCGGCTGCCAAGATGATTGAGTGTGTGGAAGTAGTTTGCAATGCTGATTAGTGTGGTTTTATGGCATGATTTTATTTTGAATGCTTGTTTGAATACAGTTGTTGTGTGTTACTTTTGTTAAGTTTTTATTTGGGTTGAGTTTGGTAATTAAATAGATGCAGCTAACATGCTCAACTTAGGTTCTGATCTGAAATAGAAATATAAATTATGATTTATTTATTTCCATCACTTTTCGTGTATGAAATAATTGATTTATGCGGCTGCCAAGATGATGGATTGTGTGAAAATAGTTTTATTGATGATTTGTGTGGTAGTAATTGAGAGCTTTGATGCTCCACGATGGACGTTCATTTTTTTTGTAGCCCTTTTAGATGTTCACTTTAGTGGTGTTGTTGATGTTCGTTTTAGTAGGGCTTTTGGATGTTCACTTTAGTGGTGTTGTTGATATTCGCTTATGCTCATGTTTTTCATCCAAATGACTATCTATTACAAAAGGTTGTAGTATTCTTAGTGCAAGTGACGATATGTATGAATATACACCACAGGAATACAGGCCTGGTACGAGGAGAAAGTTGCCTGTCCGCAGAAGCCGATCTAGAATCGGCACCAAAAAAGCAATTCCAAGAGAAAAAAACCTAGTAAACAATCCTTCAGCATTGGTGGTCCCGGACTCTGATGAGGATGACCACATGCCGCTTGCTAGAAGGATACGGTTATTCCAATAGTGGCCTCGGCCACATGATGCAGAACAAGCAGAGCCCGTGTTCAAGGGCAATCATAAAAGTCCGCAAGGAGAAAACACTAAACACACGGATGCATCTCCACACATGCCACCAGCAGCACATGTCCAGCTTAGTGACTATGATTTCGATCGGTTAGTAATTTCCAGCTAACCATGCTGTATGTTTCTCTTCTTTATTTGTCATACCCTGCCTTGTGATTAGCCGTCTAGCTAGTCATAAATTGTTGTTTTAGCTAACTTCATGTCGCATTCCTTTGCAGCGAATTTGACATCTCGATCGTTCAGTGTCCTAAATTTGAGGAAGTTTTGAATCATGTTGAACAGGGGTGGGAATCAAAGGCCATAGTTATGTAGCCCTTGTAAATTGTATTGCCAAACAAATTAGGCTACCATATACCGAGTCCAGGGAGACCAAGCTTTTCACTCGGTTTAACTCAGTTTGAGAAGACTCCAACCCCTTCCCCGATTCAATCAATTCATCCAAGCCTAAAGAAAATAAGGTTGGGAGAGACTAAGGAGAAACGAATCAGAATATGGATAGTGGACTCGTCCTTGAACGAAGATCAAGAATTAGCTAAGTATGAAGGACGGGACTACATGGTATTACAAAGGAAGGACTTCTAGTCTTTGAAACCCCACAATTGGGTCAACAGCTGCGTAAGTATATGATCTTGATCATGCATTTTAATTCCGTGTCTTTATATCGGGATATAGTTTACAACTGCTAGAAAAATTGTTTAGATAATTCAATGGATGTGCTACTCTTTCAACGACACCGACTTATCTAGGTTCAAGCGAGATTTCTATTGCGTGTCTTCAGGCATCTTGGTAATTACATTCTTCTGATTACACAGCCGGTTAGTTTTTGTTTGGATTCTGACTATGTGTGTGGGTTTGCAGGAATCAGTGACACGAAATAATAGTCTGGCTTCCTTTATTGACGGTGTGAGGCCAATTTATGCTGGTCTTAGTCCAAGCTTCGGTGAGGATACAAGGTTCTTTGACAAAGTAGTAGCAGCAAAGAGAAAATGAGTAAGTTGCTTTTTTAGTTATGAAATAGTTTATCACGATTTGTATATGTGGCCTCACGCTATCTTTGGATTCAAATATTAAATACATGGTTAAAGTTGATTCAGTTTACTATACTATGCTGTTGGAAATGGCTTATCCTATGATGTGAGGATGTTGTGGTTCTTGAAAGCTCGAGGTAGATCAATATGCTGTTTTTTTTCTTCAATTTTTTTTCTAACGAGATAGAGCTATTCACATGCACTGTTTGCTGCAGTGGTTATTTTCTTATTGTCGGGGGGTCATTGGTGGGTATATGCATTTGAGGTGAATGCGAAGCAAATAGCTATACTCGACAATTTGCATTCTACACCAGTAGATGATGAACGAGATAAGCTCGATGCGTATGTGGTAATATACTATACTTCTTTTATTTAGTATACAACTATACTATCTAATATGATAGCATGTTATAGGCAATTTTTTGGTTCCATGATTTCAGGGGAGACTGTATGAGGATATGGCAAGCATTGCTATTCCTGCCTTCGTTCGCAGTACGTATGGCCCAGCTCGTTCCTACGCCAAGGTCCCAATGCAACCGAACATGTGAGATGAAATTATAACCTAAATTTGAGAATTTTTATGTTTTCTTTAACTAATGTGGCATAGCACGTTACAGGTTTTTGACATCCTAATTGCAATAGTATTTTGTTTTCATGTAGCTTTGACTGTGGCATGTGCGTTATTAAACTAATGGAAAGGTGGACAGAAGATTGTGAACTTTACGAATGGGACGAGATTTGTTAAGTAAACATTTGTCCGGATGTCATCATTCATGTTGTATGAATATCACTGTAACGGTTCTTAATACCAAATCGCCTGATAAATATTCTCTCAGGATTCACTCAGTTTATACAGGATGGAGTTGATGCTTGACATTATTTGTTCCCAACACAATGCATTGATTTAGTAGCTTATTTCATTTTTGGAGGAAACGGTTAAACCTGTTCGGCGCAATGCACCATGGAACAAGAAGAAGGACGTTAGTTCACCATACACTGCACCTAGCACGAGGTCATTGATTGAATGTGCAGAAGGATTACCGAAGGGGGCAATGCGCAAAGGGAGGAAGCGGTTGCTTACTTAGGCTTAGCTCCAGTGAATTGAACTACCTTATTGTGATTATTTTACTTGCTGACGATATGCCTACGGATTTATTTATGTCACATTAGAATTACATGATTCTAGGATGAAATTTTTTTGGCTTGACATTAAAATGATACGTTGGTTATGTTACCGTGTAAGGGTCTTTGTTTTCTTGCAGCTTAGATTCCGGAGTTATCAAAGCTGTATAGTAAAGTAGGCATATTTGTTAATACTGGACTATGGGAACAATAATCATCCACAGATATAGTTAAAATAAACATCTTATAATGTACTATAATGAACATCCATGCGAATAGTGAAATTCAACTTCCGCTCAAGAATAAGAAATTGTTTTTTTTTTTTTTAACTTTGATTCAAAGTCTTGATAAAAATCCAAAAATTTATAGTCACCCCGAGTGTAGAAACAAATAATAAATAATTTTTTATATAATGTTTTACATTTTAAAAATGTTTATAAAATAATATAATAATCCTAAGTGATAATAAATATAATATATATTCCTTTTCTTGTTAATTTATAACAAGGTAAATTATTTAAATTAACAATAGAATATTAGTTAAAAATACATTTGAAGTTAATACCATAAATATAAGTTTTTATTAAACTAAGATAATTATGTTTCGTGTTACTATTAAAAATTAATGAATACTATGTATTAAACAGGCAAATATTGTAATTTACTTCTTACAGGCATATTATGCAAATCATTAAAAAATTAGGAGCTTATGCACTTTTAGAACATAATAAAAATGCATTTAAAAAAATAATGACCTTTTATTAATTGAATAATGACCTTTCACGTATGGCTACCATACTATAGTTATGAAAGTTGCTGCTGATATGCTTAGCGATTTAGTTATGCCACATTAGAATGACATGCTGATATTCCTAGGGATTTATTAAAAAAAGTCACCTTAGAATGACATCAGGATGAATTTTGTTGTTGCACAGGAGAAGAATTTAGTGGTTATGTTACCATAAAAGACTCTATGGTTTTATTTCTCTTGCAACTTAGATTCCTGTGGTTATCAAAGTTGTTTAGTAAAGTAGGCATGTGTGCGCATATTGAAGTAGGCGATCAATGACCATCCACGGATATAGTTAAACTAATCTTCCTATACTTTACTGTAATAAACATCCAGTGTAACTTGGTCAAAATTAATGAAAACAAACAAACGCTGCACACAGAAATATTCACGGATACCCATCCATGCTTAGGGTGAATACCGATACTCCAAAGTAAAAGAAAAACCATGGTATATACTTATTATGCATTCAATTTATTGGAATAAAATAATGCAAAAGGGTTCACTCGGGTGACATTAACATGCTTCATGTAATCAATCCAATCTTATTCTCTGATCAACTGCATAGAAACTTAAACCCTATATATTTATCCCATGAAACCAGCCTCTTCCACTAATCTTGAAAAAAAATGAATGCATTGTATAACAAATCTTAACTTTTGCTAAAGGAGCTTAACAAAGACATGAAGCCACCAACTTGATCGGGATCAGCCTGGCCTACAACACCACCGAATCTTACATCTTGAGTTGACTCCGGAAAAACCACCTGGTTAACAAAACAAAAGGTCAACAGTTAACTTCTTCCATAGTACTATACCAAATAAAGATGCTAGGTCGAGGTTGATACACACATTTACCGGGGGGTCATGCTTGTTTTTCCTCCGAGCAGATTTTTTAAATGACTTCTCCAGGGCAGCGCCGACCCTCTTACTCTTTGGCTGGCCCTTTGTGTTGACCTTCGATGGGGCTTGGATGTCCATCACAGCGGCAACGTTCGAAGTTGTTGAGCCATTATTGTTGTGGGAGTCCGCCACAGTCTCGAACCTCTTCTTAACACGGTGAGCAGTCAACTTAGCTCTTGTTTCTTCCAGAGCAGCATGAAGCAAGGCTGTTTCTTCATCGTCATTTACAAAATCCTGAGCAATGTTGTAGAAGTGTGCACATAGTCCCCTGAATGCAACATGACTCTCATCCGACCGACTGATGTTGTGACTACTCTTGACATAAATATGCTTGCGCTTTATGTTCTTGTTCCAACGAGGGAGTACATATCGATTAGGTACTTTATACACCTTGTAAGAATGGAAGACTTCAAGACAATGACAGCATAACACTCCTAAACTCTCAAATAGATTACACTCACAACGAATCTCCTGTGTGGATCGATCGAAGTGGACGTCGTACGGAACACAAAGAATAGTATCATTCACTAGTTTTTCCTCTTCAACCTTCATGCATACCATTGGCCCCTCTTCAGCAACAACAGAGACCCTACAATTAGCCTTCTTGACAAACTCAATTTGAACATCCCTAAACATGCAGGTAGTGTACTCCTGCTAAAATTGTCTCTCCATAGGTGAGGTCGTTGCACAAGGGATAACCCCCTTGAGTCTGCTGCATCATCCTCCAATTTCCTTTGCTCCTTAATTCCAAGCACATTGTCATATTCGTGAACAAATTGGACCAAGCTAGTCTGACTGTGTAAGAAATTTTCGTAGAATGAGTGCATGCTCTCACTCCTTTGCGTGCTCCTCATGGCAGCCCAAAATTCACCCTTGAAGAATATTGGGACCCACATGCATCGGTCATCAAAGAGGTCTACATAAAGAAAAATAAACTTCTTATTAAATCATATAAAGCCACCTACCAAAAAGATTTCAATTAATGAGCAAAAAAATAATTGTACACTAACAGACCTGACAGCCATGTGTTGTTATGTAAGTTGTGCTCGTCTATGAATTCATACCAGTTATCCTCAATTGACTTCTCGGTCCGAGAGTTCCACACAATATCATTGAACTCATCATACAACTCTCTGTACCGGCAATAACCTCCAAGCTTGTGCGGTAACTTCTTCGTAATGTGTCAGATACACCACCGGTGGCGTGTATCGGGTAACACATTTTTTATTGCACGAAAAATGGATTTGCATTGATCGGTAATGATCCGATGTGGAGCAGTTTCCATGCACTTGACCCATTGGCGGAAAACCCACTCATAACTTGGGATTTCCTCATTTCCAAGAAGAGCACAACCAAGGATGGTCGACTTACCATGGTGGTTGACACCGACGAACGACACAAACGGTAATCCATGCCTACATGCAAAAACAGCGACAAAAAACAAATATCAGCCACGACCAAACTAGGAAAAAAAAAAGGAAGAAAACTAACCCCATAGTAATTACTCCATACTTGTTTGTGTTGTATGTGCTATCAAGTGACACAACATCTCCATAATATTTGTACGACACCCTACACCTTGCATCCACCCATACTGCACTCCGAAATTTACACTCATTGTCCAAATTTATCGCGTAGAAGAAGTTTGGATTGATGTCCTTCATTCTCATAAAATAGTTTATCATCTCTCTGACATCCACGTTGACGTTGCTAGTTCGGAGCCTAGCTGTAATATAGTTTCGTAAATCCTTTTCTGAGTATCCCAGGTTAGATGGGCCCCTAGACTCATTTGCCAAAGCTAGGAAAGTCTTGTTTGGTCGAATCTCAGCCTCATCATTATCCTCGATCACGCACTTCGCATGCATGGTTAGCTTCCTATACTCATGGTAGTGCACCGCCTTTTTCGCTGAACATGGGTGCGAGTGACTCAACTTCACCTTGAAGAAAAACCAGTCTTGCGTCTCCTTGTCAAACTTCACATATATCCTTGCCTTGCACCCAGCGGCTGAGATCCTGTTCTTCCGCGTTGACGCTTTGACACGAGACACACGAAACCCATCCCTATTACAGTGAATAGCTTGGTTAATAGGTTGATTTGTGATCTTATCACAAGTTGTCGTCCGTATCTTAGTAGCAAACCCGACTTTCTTTGCGTATGTCACATAGAATTCATGAGCCATTTACAATTGCTCAAACCGCATTCCAACACATGGTATTTCATCTTCCCGAAGGCCATCGTCATCCGGTACCTAAGTTTCAAATTTATTAAAAAAAACAAAAACAAAAAAAAACAAAACAAAATAAAACCGTTAAAGTTCAAATCAACCATGCGGTTCAGGACTACCAAAAATTAAACTTGAGACCAAACCTGGTGACCATGATCCATCTCTTCACTTCCAACCTGCGAAAGATCCAAAAGCGGCATGTCCTATAATCGCAAAATAAACAAACAAAATGCAAAATCACGATGGTTATTGTCCCAAGCATTATAATACAGGATGAAACTAGAATCCAAACCTCGTAACAAATATCCATCTCTTCACTTCCAACCTCAGTAACATCCAATCTTGGAATGGCCTATAAACACGAAAAAAAAAAACACCGAAAATCATATTCACGAAAACTATTTAGATAATCCACTAGTAAATGAGATGCACAAAAATTCTTTCCAAACTCCATATATAAGGATACAAAAATATAACTAGACCACATCATCCTACCCATATTAATTTGAAAAAAAATGCATCGGTATCACCTATTGATAGAAACTATTATATTTAACCTATTATATAAGCATTTTAACTACTAATATTCTCTGTACTACATCACACTGTCTACCATTTCATTCAAAAAGCAGCACATACAACCAACATGCACTTATTTCATTACCGAGTTTGTGAATTCAATGTCACTAAAGTGGCATCTTTAATGCATATGCCATCTATCATGTATACTCATATATATAATATGTATCTAAACATGCATGACTCTTATTATTGTATTTAGCTTACATTTTCAGGAAAAGTCTTAACAATAACAATGCAGTTATTTTTATCTTATTATATTTAACAATATAATAATCTCCTCATCGTTTTATTCTCTAGGCATCAAACACATCATGGGTGATTACTTCTAAACTAGCCACTTGTCCAGTGTACCAATTAAATTGCTTATACATGCTGGTTTAAATTTGCATATTAATATTCCATGACTCATTAACGCACTCATATCCTCCATGCAAAGATGAACATCTAAATCTTATATAAATAAGCATCCATGGTGTGTTAATCTTTGTGTCCAATATTTTCCTAAATGAACTCTTATTCTGTTATTTGTTTTAATTAAAGCAAGATATTAACCCATAATTCAACTAATTATCATGATTATATGTTGGAAGAGAACCTGCTATTTAACCATTCATATATGCTTCTTTGGCCATTTGTGGCCTTGTTTTTACATTATAGAAGATGATTTTTTTACATAAAATAAACTATTTTGCATAAATACCTAATTCACTCTTTATTAATAGGAATTTTCTAGTTTCATGCAGAAGAACTAGTACTTCTTTATGCTAGTACATGCACCTACATATTTTATTCATTCCAGGTCAATTTAAGACTAATAGGATTCTGCACTATTTTGTTAACTACTTTACTCTAATCTCTGAAGATATTATACCTCCATGCAAAGATGAACATCTAAATCTTATATAAATAAGCATCCATGGTGAACAAATTCAACTAACAATTCTCACCTTATTAGGCTGCTGACCGTCGGCGACAAAATGTTCTGGAGCTTCTTCCGGTGGTTTCGATGGATTGTGGTCAGGAATGGATGATGGAACATGACACGGAGACTGCACGACCTTACACGCCATTTACGAACTACCACGCGGTGATGGACGTATCAAAGGAGAGACACTATTAACTCCTTTATCTTGCACGATGAATAAACCGAATAGACCGCAGGCCAGTTGGGCAGGTGGACTTGATGCGGTGCCGCCGAAAGGAGCCACACGCTGGGAATGCGCTTCTGGGCGTTCACCGGTGCGGATCTCGACGTCTCCGGGAACGACTTCCGGTGATAACACACGAGCCAGTGAGAAGATGAGATAGTAACGTCGGCGAGAAGGGTTGCGTTCTTGGTTGTGTCGGCGCTGTTCATAGAGAAATGATCATGGTTTGTGTTTTGGTTTAACTGAATCCTAATTTTTTGAACCATTCAAATTAGCAAATCTTCATAATTAATGATTATAACTATAATTCAGTATTAATTTCAATTAAATCCCTAATACCCATAATTTAATTTTAATTTCAATTAAACTCCCATTGTATGCATTGTATAATAAGAGCATTGGTTCCTCATACTTTTCCTTTGTAAAATTTTGGAGCTAACAATTTGCAAAGACCAGATTGCTTTTAGCAATTTTTTTTAAATCGATAAGAACAGATATTACACTTGATCTTAGCCAAATTTTTGTTTTTTTAAATACAAAAACACAATATAAGAGAAATGTATTACATTTTTAAAAATTTAAAAAGATAACACAAATGGGTGTATTGTATTAATTTAATATTAAATTGACAATATAAGAGGGTGTATTCTCAGTAAGCAAGGAGCGGATTGACATTACATAGAGAGCGCATTGTATTTTTTAGATTAAAAAATATATCTTGAGTATTATAAAAGGAAGAACGAATTTGTTAAATCGAGTGTGAGTATGAGAGTGTTTTATTTCATTGAGAGAGTAAGAGAATAAAAATAGAAGAAAGTGTTAGTTTGAAAATATATTATAATAGTCAATTTTTTTTTCAAACATTTGAGAGTGTAAGTTTTGTATGTGAAAATGCATATGATGTTGTTATTCCTTTTGTAATAATATATGAAAAATGTAAGAGTATACTTTGTCAATGTGTTGATAATCAAGTATTAAAGAAAGTCACGAATACTCTTTATAGTCAATCTGTGTTAAGATTTGGTGGTTTCGTTCAATTTTAAATAATGTATGTGGTTGACAATGTAAGTATGCAAGGATCTTTTCGATCTACCAGCAAACACAGGCACAAGTGTCAGTTATCGAGTTATACGTTAAGTTTGAATAATTAGTTGAGGTTGATTTATCGGAGCCTAATATCGATTGGACGATTTATAACACTGAAAATGAAGAGGAATTTGAGAGCACTTTTTATATTGTTGGTCCAATTGAAGATGTGGACGAAGATGATATTATAATTGAGCATGGCGTTACAGACGTGACAAACACATTAGCGAACTAACATCCATCTGGATAGCTTTTTTTTCATGCACCTTTGGATCTAAAAATTATATATGCACCAAAATTTCTTGAGTTTGTCAATGCAAGTAAATAGTCTTTATTATTGTTTTTAGTATTATAATAATTATTATTGCCCTTTTATTGTACGCATCATCATCATCATCATCATCATCATCATCATCATCATCATCATCATCATTATTAAGTCTGAATTATTTCTTGTTATTATTGGTGTAAATCTTGTTATTGTTACAGATGGTGGATTTGTCATTGGCGTAGAGTTTAGTTTTAGAGAAAATGTGATTCCAGTAATTAAATATTATATTATTTGTAGGTGTGTGGACTATCGAGCGTATGAATTTGAGCTAATCACATTTTATGCTAAGTGTGTATAATATAAAATAAGTTGCGATTGGCTTATCAACGTTAATCTTATTAAGAGAAAGATTTATTGGGTTATAAAATGGTACAATGAGAGTCACACATGTACTAGAACGACAATTTCTTACGATCATGCCAAACTAAATTCAGACATGGTTGTAGAAGTGATAAAGTCATTAGTTAAAACTGATCAATCTTTAAAGATAAAATCTACAATTGCTGAAGTTCAATCGAAATTCAACTATACGATAAATTTTTGTAAAGCATGATTGGTTAAGCAAAAGATAATTGTAAAAAATTTTGATGATTGAAAAATTTTTTATAAAGTTTTGTCGTTATGATTTAAAATAATGGTATAAAAAAATTCATCAGTAATAGTCGAGATTAAAACTGCGTCAACATACCAAAAAAATAAGGTAGTCCAAGATATTAATATATTGACACGGGTATTTTTTTAAGAAGAATGTTTGATTAAAAGACATTTAAATCTTTTTAGTATTGAGATTACTTTCATACTATTTGATGACTATACTAAGCATTTGTCCTTATGCTCAAACATATTCTAGAAGTTTTTTCGTTATTGTGCTTCAATTTGTCAAAGATAAGATCGTTGATGATTAGTTTTCGAAAATAATTAGCTATTTTTGGATACTCATTTGTCAAATAGAAACAACCATTGATAATGCGAGTACAAAATTGACGATTGGTTAAAAAAATACAGGTGAAATCCGATAAATGGTTGAAAACTCGTTTAAAAATAATATTTGAAGAACTAGTTTCAGAATTTTTTTTCTTTTTCTTTTAGGTCAATGCTATTATAGTTTCGTTTGTTTATCTGGTCCTACTATATAGTTTCTTTTGATTAGAGTGAAAGTCTTTTGATGATTAAAAAAATGTATAAGATATTAAATTTTAAGTAGTTAATATCAGATAATTTTTTTTATTGGAACAAACATTTTTAACCTTTATTGTTAGAGTATAGGATTTAGGATTAGAATTTATGGTATAAAATTTATAATTAAAAAAAATTTTGGTTGATATTAACTAAAAAATTAGTATATACGAGGATGTCAATTAGGGACGGATTTACTTATATTGTAGTGGGGCATTGCCCCTATTATAATTTGGAATTTTTTTGAATAGTACATAATAATAATATTTATTTGTCCCCATTAAATTATTAAATTTGATCTCACAATATTTTTTTATTCAACTTTTGACACTTGACAGTTAATTTAAAAATTTTATATTAAATGTGCATTATAATGATAAATTCTCAAATTTAAATGAGATTGGTGTTCTTTCTTAGAAATCAACTTGAAAGAATATTATCTATCCATTGGTATTTTTTTAAATTAATTTTAATTTTTTCCATAATAATTACACTAATTAAATGAACTTTTTCAACCATAGCTAATTATATGAAAGGTGGATTTTAAATATTTTTAAATAATTGTCTAACAATATATATATATATATGATTTGATAGCTAATTTTTTATATAAAAATAATATTTTTATTATAAAAATTATCATATTATATATATTTTATCCCATTATCAAAATTTGTTAGATCCGTAAAATGTCAATTATTTTGGCACAAGGTTCTTTCCTTGGCAGGCAAGAAAACAAATCCAAAAGGAAAAGAATAAGAATGAGTTTGAACAAAGAAAAAACATGTGACAAGTCAGAAGAACCTCGAACTTGGTGGTGTTTAGGTTTCTCAATTCCTCTTTGTTCCTTGAACCCAATAATGGAAGTGTTATTATACTTTGAGCTTTCCATTTCATAAGCTTCTTAAGCTTCTCCTCTTCTTTCACCATCCAACACACCCTTCCACTTGAATACGGTATATTTTTTACCATTTAATTTTTTTTTAATTGTTGTATTATGGTTCCAAAATCCCATTTGGACTGAAATGTTTATCTTAAATCCAGTTCTTAAAACATTGCAATGTTCATAATATTTTTTTTTCTTTTATTACTATTTTTTCGGTTGAAGTACATAACTCTATTGATAGAAATACAATGGCTGTTCCAAAAGTGAATGAAATGTTGCTTCTAGACCTTGAAGAAATGGGATTTCCACGGTCACGAGCCACCCGGGCACTTTATTATTCAGGTCAATTTATTTATAGAAATATTACGAAAAATGTTAGAGATTCATTCAAATTTATTATTTTTATCCATCAATTCGTCATTAATATTTAAAAATATGTGATTAAATTATTAAACTAAAAGAGTTTAGACTAATAACTAAAAATAATAAAAAAATATTAAATTCTGATAATTTTTCGAATTTTTTCATATTATTGAGATAATACTCATTTTGTTATATATATGCCTTCAAAATCATGTTCTTGTAAATATATATATTTTTGACACTGTTCTTTGGGCTTAACAAGGATGTTTTTCTTCACCAGGCAACAAGAACTTAGAGGATGCAATACATTGGACAATTGATCACGAAAATGACCCTGATATTGATGTGTTGCCACTGGTATTTAATTTTTTTTCTTACAAGTTATATTCCTTTGAGAGCTTAATTACTCAAAATTTGTTCATGTTACCAGATTCAATTTATATGATATACAATTCATTTATCAATATTGCAAATAAAGCAAATGAGAGAGAAAGCTTCAACACATTTATCATTAATTAACTCTTTGTTTAAATTTCAACAGGTAGATGTAGACATTGATATTGATTCTCCTCAATCCTTTCCTATCACGGAAGAAATCAGAATCAAAGCTCAGAAGTTAAGGTTTTTTAATCTTTCTTAATCGCTTTCTTTCTCTTTTAATTTCTTTCTTTCGCTTTCTTTCTTAATCAACTATTTCTGAGTTTTCTCTTCATAATTTCATTTAATTTTTTGTTGTTATAGGGAACAAGAGCATAAGAAAAAAGAGGAGGAACTAAAAAGATTGGAGAGAGAACGGGAGAAGGTAAAACCACTTTCGCAACGTTTGATCCATATTACCGACCCTATACACAGTTGACAATGCTTAAATTGTTCTTGTTGTATTGATTATTTGTTTCTTCTCATCTTCTAGACTTGACCTTATGTTTGCTTTATGAGGTTGAACCATGATTGTAGTGCCAATGGAAAATAGTTACAAATATGCTAAACAAATCCAAATCCAACAGGGAAATTAGTGGTTACAAAGAGAAACTAGAGGGTTATTAAAATTTATTATTTTTTATTATTAATTAGCCATCAATATTTAAAAGTATAGAATAAAATATATTATTAAATTAGTAAACTAAAGAAATTGAATTGATTTCACAGTCAAAAATAATAAATACTAATAGTCCTCTAATATTTCTGGATTACAAATGTACTATCAATTTTGATGAAAATACTAGATGTTAGGTTATGCCCTTAGTCCTAAATTCCACATACATAAGATTCAATTACAATACACAACACATTGCAAATTGAGAATATTAAGTCTTATTAATTGGTGTTTATTTTTATTTTTAATTTTCTTATTTTCAAATTTTTTTAAAGTAAACATTGAAAGTAAAAACAAAAGGTATTTAAAATAAATAAAAAAATATTGCAAATTATCAATTTATGAGGAAAGGAAAATTTTGAAAGTGGCTACTTTAAGATATTTTTATGTGAAGATAATATTGTTAACCGTTATATGATTTAGTCAAATACGTTCGACTATACATCTCAAACCATCTAACAATTCACAATATCTTTTTCACGTGAAGATATCTTCATAGAAATAATCAACAATTTTAAAACATAGTGTTATTAGTAATTTTAGAAGGCATTTTCTTTTGGAAATGAGACCGGTTAAACATTATTTTCCTTTGGATACAATATGATTCAGCTGGCAAGGTTTACTATGAAAATTATCATGTTTAGCAAGGGTTTTCCACATATATTACTAACTCACATGTGTTCTTCTCAAAGGATCAACAGATTAATTTAGCTAATATTTCCCAGCTCTCACTAATTCAATCCAATTTATTACATGTTAAATAATAAGTTATCAGAATAATCATACGTGTCATAGTAGAATAATTAAATTTGAAATAAACAAATAATCAAACTTATTTACAGTAATATAATAAAAAAATTTATGAGATGTCAAATATATATTTCTATATATACACAACATGATCGAAATTTCTATTTTCTAGGCACTAGAACCTGTTGTTTTCCACAAGTGGAGATTTTCTGGGGCTTTCTTTGCTGTCTTATGTCTTAGTTAATTAACCTTAGACATGGCAGCATTGATTTTTATCAAAAAAAATTTAATTGCTTTATTGCAGGAGAGGATTCAAGCAGGTAAGAGACTCCTTGAGGCAAAGCGAATTGCTGAAGAAAATGCAC
>NC_029793.2:14788571-14789211 GCF_000816755.2 Arachis ipaensis | reverse complement strand
ATTCTTATTTATTAATATTAGGAAGATAAAAAAAATAGTTTAAATTTATTTTATTTAATATTTATTTATTATAAAATATATTAAATAAAATTAAAAATAATAAATTTTGGCAATTTCAAACATTTTCACTTCTTACTTAATGTATTGTCAGGAATTTAGCCTTGAGAAAAGCAGAAAAGGAAGAAGAGAAAAAGGCAAGGGAAAATGTTCTCCAAAAACTACAACAGGACAAGGTATAATAGAACTAATTTTCTTAAATATTGACACTAATGGAAAATTTCCTTTTCATATTATTTGAAGTCTCAGACAGCCCAGCTATTATTGGCACTATTATCATTATCTAAAGCTAAAATTTGTTCCCAATTTATCATTACTATGTCAAATGCTGCTCTCCAATGTCAGCTAATAAAAACACAAGAAATTTTAGTAAATTGCATCCACTTCTAGGGTATTAGTATCAGTTCCAAGAAAATATAAACTAAAAGTCGGTCAAAAAGTTGTTAAACTGGTTGAATCGATTTGGTTTTTTAGAAGATAACCGATTTAAAATAATAAAATACAATAATTTTTTTTATTTAAAATATATTTTTTATATAAATATATTATTAATATTTTTTTTTTTAAAAAATTGTGCACCAAA
>NC_029793.2:14787988-14788431 GCF_000816755.2 Arachis ipaensis | reverse complement strand
ACTTGTAGACTTTTAAATTTTCCAATTTTGATAATCGTTTGGTTTTTATTTAAAATATGGGGTAAACCACTAAAAATACACTCGAATAATTTTATCGTTGACAAAAATGCATTCGAATTTGGTTATCGATAAAAATACCCTTCAATAATTTAAAAACGCTACTAAAATGACCAACATAAAATATGTATTCTCAAAAAATGTTTTAGAAATTGAATTTTAAAGCAATTTTTTATAAGCATGATTAAAAAAATGAGATGCTTTTATCATTAAAATTTGATCATTTTCGCTAAGTATATATTTTTTGTGATTTTTTTATCAACAACTAATGATACTTTTAAAAAATAAAATAAAAATATAGAGATCAAATTTTTATTCCTTTTTTTAATATATTTTTTAAATAATTATCTAAATATTTCTATAAAATTTTGTATCAAATACATAAG
>NC_029793.2:14787276-14787848 GCF_000816755.2 Arachis ipaensis | reverse complement strand
GGTCACTTACAAAAAAAATAATTTTTTTGAATATTTTTGTTGCGTTTTTAAATTATTTGATTGTATTTTTTGTCAATAATAAAATTTAGATGTATTTTTGTCAGCGACAAAATTATTCTAACGTTTTTTTTATAGTTTATCTGAAATATATTTGCTTGTTTATTATGTTTTAAAAAGCGTTCAAAGTTGTCACCTTAATTACTTTGCAGCCAATATTATTCTGGGTATTGTCCATTATGACAAAACTTACAAATTTAGTTATATTTCTCTATATTTACAGATAAATAGAAGATCTAAGCATGAATCAATATTGCCTATAGATAGCCTAGCCAATGTCAGATCATCTGCTACTACTTTCGAACAGCAAGATAAGGTATCATTAATTAAGATAAGTTTCATTTTAACCCTCAAAAGATTATATAATGTTGATAATTAGGTTGTGTTTGTTTATAATTACAAAACATAAAAATATAAAATTATATTTGATATAAATAGAAATATTGTGTTTAGAAATATTGAATTAATGTATTTTGTATTCATTCTAATAGAAAGAATATAGAAATACTAATAAA
>NC_029793.2:14775591-14786722 GCF_000816755.2 Arachis ipaensis | reverse complement strand
TATCTTTGTGTCTTAGTTGTCTTGAATTATTCTAAGAATCAACCGCAGCCTTGAGTCTCTAAAAGAAAGAAATGCACTACTAGTCCTCCAAATGTGAACAATGTTTGAAAACAATGCCCCTTACCAAACATTATATATCTTTGAAGGTTCAGGGGCATGTTTATTGCTTTTGGAAGCTAAATTATTATTGTTGCAGAACATCAATTATCTATCTAAACATTTGTGTGTCTTTTATGTTAGTAGATATTGCAGAATCCAAAACCTGTTTCCACAATTGAAAAGGTTGATTACTTAAGGGAATGTTTGAGGTCTCTCAAGCGTAAACACCAGGTGAATCATTCATATATTCTTTTATTTAAAATATTTTTTAGATTTAATTATTCTATTAGTCTTTATAATTTTATTAAATTTTTAAAAATAGTATAGAAATTTAATTGAAAAAAAAATATAGAAACCTAATTACAAATTTAGTGAAACTATAGAGACCAATAGAATAATTAAATCTATTTTTTACCAGCTTTTTATCTAATTACACATACGTGTTTTGAATAAACCATCATTTTAAGTTTTTAACACTCCAAGGATTAGTTTACCAATAAAACAGAGAAAAATGATTTTGTTTAATACATAGTTAGACAATATTTGTGTTGTTAATAATTTAATATTCATGACATAGCTGTGTTAAAGGTGTTCTTGATAAACAAACCTAACCTGCAAGATTATCAATAGAATATAACATGTATGTCATAGAACTGAATTACAATGTTGTTTTGTAAATTTTTCTTTCCCCAATTCTTTTAACAAATTTGAAATTCTTAATAGGCCGAGCATGGGAGAGTCAGAAAGGCCTTCGAAACACTTTCAATTTATGTTCGAAATGTTGTCAAGAATCCAAACGAGGAAAAGTACAGGAAGATCAGACTAAGCAATCCATTATTCCAAGTATGAGAACTTCATCACATTAAACTACTCTCAAAAGATTCTATTATAATTCAATTAGGTAGCATTTGTTTTGGACTAAAATTTGGGAATAGGATTTAGTATTGTACTTGGTGGTAAGATATTGGAATTAAAATTTCGGAATTTAAAATTTCAGTTCCTTCAATACCTCCAGAAAATGAGAATAACAGAGACTAAAATTTTTTGGGATAGAGACTGAAATTTTAATAATATTTTTTTAAAAAAATACTTTTAATATATTTTATACCAAACACAATACAGAAACTTAATTTAGTTTCTAATGTAGCCTTATAGAATTTGAAAGAACAGGTGACTTCTTGTATCTACCTCATGAAAAGGCTGATATAGCATTACTAAATTCAGCTGGTGCTGTGTTGCATTCTGCAATCACAAATCCTTTCTTTGGACTTCTAAGTACTTAGATCTTTTCTTTATTATTTTTAGTGATTATCATTCAAAATTAAAAATAGTTCAAGAAATTAAGTGGCTTCCCAATATTGTTAAAAATGAACTTATATGTTTGTCAAGTATTGCATATTGTTAGTAAACAATAATAGCTTGGGAATGAACTCAGCTTACTTTGTTGATAGAACATCTTGTTCATATTATTGTTTATCTTGAATTGGATGGAGAACCGAATAAATACCAATAAAAAACTTACACAAATGGTGCAATGGGTGCTCACAACTGGATCTCTTAAGCAATTCATAAAAAGATTGATTCTTAACAATGTATGAGAAAGTATTGGCAGATTTCAATATTTTTATAATTACAAAGCAGAACAATTTATTAAGTAAATTGTTGTTAAAAAAATAATTTATTAAGTGAATAATTTATACATTAATGTTATTTAAAAGATATGCAGTTTTTATTGAATAAATATGGAAACATTTTAAGCTAAAGAGATGCCGCTTATTATTTTTAGAAGAGTCTTGTTAGGGAGTCAATGGACTACTTATACAATGTGTACAATGGGCTATTGAGTTACAAAATGAACATCTTCCATAGCAAAAGGTAACACTAATGATTATATTTCTAATACTCCCTAATCTTTCATTGTACAAATATTCCATTGGCTCTTCATATTTTTCCTTTTTAGAAAATATGTCCCATGTGCTTGTGTATCACAAAAAAATAAGGCAGAGGATGTGATTTACTGATTTTTATTGCTATGGAGTTCAAAACATTGGATGCGCCGATTTTCTTTTTGGTTATACGGTAGTGTCCAAAAATCATACTCAAGTTTTTTTTTTTTTTAAATTATAAATGGACGGTCTGATTTACAATTTAAAAAATATAAAAAAATTTAACATTAAAATCGAATTCTCAAAAATCAATTTGGGTTGGTCGAGTGGTCAGCTCACTCATCCGCTTAAGCAAGTGTTGGGATTCGAATCCCGCCTTGTGCATGCAGTAACCCATTGACCAGCGATAGACCCTTAAATGGAACTCAGATCCGCGACAGATTAGTCATTGACCTGTCAAGTTGAGGGATACCGTGGGAAACAAAAAAAAATCAAACTTATGATTTGTAGATTGTCTTCCCTCCTCAAACAAATCAGATGGTTTGATTTGATTAATATTAACTTAAACAAAATTAACTCCATCTCAAAGAAAAACATCGAAATTTCCAATAACAAAATACTACACACACGCTTAATCTATATGAAAAGAAATTAGCCAAGAGATGCAGCATCCCCAGTAACCTTGACGAAATTACCGTTTGAGTTTCCATGAATCATAATCATAATGATGAAAAATTGAAAATAGGATGTCTCCGGAATTCATTCCATACACAGCAGCATAAATCAAACTCCATACAAAGTATTTTCTCCATGAGTAAAAGTCGAATTGAATTCTCTTTGAAATTGTAAATTTGGTCTTTTATGAGATGTTGTATACTACTATTACATAATTTAAATCAACTACTTTATGTCGATAGTAAATTTAATCTTTTATTTTAATCATTTTACCCTTTATACAAACTAAAAATAAATTTAAACTAAAATTTCATAATTTTAATTGTTAATTAATTAGTTCCAATCAAGGTTAAATTCCAGTTCTCGAATTCCATAGATAGATTTCCAACTTTTTTTTTTCATTGGAAAGATGAACCTTTTTTTCTTTCATTTTGTTCCAATTCATTTTCTTTCTTCCATTTTTTACTCAACATGCAAAAGAAAACAGGCAGTCAGTATCATTTTTCTAAGTGCACTTCTTAGGTTCAAATCTTGGACAAATTCTAAAGGCAAATTCCCCTTAAATGCATTCATTAATAGGCACATGTATAAGCTCCAAAAGGTTGACAGGTTTTGCCAACATAACTCCAAACTAACCTGCTTCATGTCTAAGATTTTGGGGAAATAATATTACAAAAGAAATTGAAGACAGTCAAAAGAGCTATGCTATTACACTTGGCTTTCAGACGCTGATCAATCCACCACCATTCCATGAACATGTGCTTCAAGCTAAGAGTATCAATATTAGACCTTTGACTCTAGCGCTAAAAGTATCTTCTTTCTTGGCCCCTGGAACCAACAAAGCATGTTCATAATGTGTTCAGGTAAAAAGCAGACCATGTATACTACATAATAACACCTGAAACATACACTATCAGGGAGCTAAAACCCAACATGACCAAAGTGATAATACCATAATCACAAAAATAAATGATGAGCCAATGTCATTTCGTGGTATTAAGCCAACGAGAAGCACTTCCCTTTAATGGACCTAGCTTTCCAGAGGAAAAATCATTATGGCACCATAAAATTCTAGGAACACAACAAATCTGACTACTTCACCCTTTATGGGCAATTACAAGGCAAATGACAGTCAGCTACTTCTGATTTGTGCAATGAACAATAAGTTTGAAAGCTAAACTTACAGCCATCCCCGAGGACAAGATCATTTCCATTTTAGTGTGTTCCAATTAGGGTTTTAATCTCACCAGCTACCAGATAAACTAACTAATGAGGATTTAGGTTTACAAACTAACTAAAATATTTGGATCAACATTAACATCAAAAGGGCCTTAAAATATAAAAAGATGCCATTTTCAAGTTACACAAGTCCACATGACTGATGCTACCGCAAATTATTGCTGCAAGAAACAGAAACAAAGACTAGTTTGATGCATACCATTGGTATACCCATAGCCTTGAGATCCTCATCAGTCATATGATTAAGGGCTGCCATATCAACCTGAAGAAACAGCTTTTATATGTCAATATGAACTCTTATTGTCAAATTAAAACCCAGTTACTTTCAACAAGAGACTTTCTATAATGAGGCAAAAAAGATATAAGTAGATGCAGAGCATACTTCTTCTGCCTGAAAAGTTATGAGATACTTTTCGAGACCCAATGATTGCAAGAAATCATCCACCGAAATATCAGCCTGTATGGCAAGAAGTTAAATCTCGTTACTTTCCTTTAATTAACAAAGAAAAAAAAAATAATTACATAACAAAGGAACAGGCAAACCAAATTTAACAAAATTAACTTGGTTTTTCCTTGAACATACATTAGGAAATTTCATCCACTTAGAGTGAATGAACATGACTAAACACAAAATGAACTAAGTGGATGAACATGACTAAACACAAAATGAACCCCACCAAACGTATTAACAGTTCAGCACCTATGGCTACTATTATCTCAAGTCCATTAGAATAATAGAATACTGAAGAATCAGGCTGCGTCAATTGCATGCATAATAAAGCCAATGCTTCATGCACTTTCAACTTCTTCCACTTGGAAAACTGACTCTGCTTCTTTGCAACATTACAACCCAACAACAATTATATCACATCCCCAAGATCAAAGATGGCTCGCCATTATATGTAAAATTGAGAAAAAATGGCCCCCATGGCAATCAATTCATTAATGCTCTTGGCTCATGAAACTAATTATCATGTAGTTTACCAAAAATATTTGTAACCCATAAAGTACAATAGAGGTACACTAGCTAAAAATTGTCATCAAATTCTAGTGAGAAGATAACAATACCTTCTGTGGCAACCTTTTAGGGACTGAATTAGATGGTCTCTTGGCCTGTACTGCAGGAGCCTCAACACCGACACTTTTACTGCTTGGTTTGGCTACCACCTTTGACTTTGGTGGATCAATGTTTTTAGGTTGCACAGTCATTGTCCCTGATAGCCTTTCACGAAGATCCCGCACATTTGGAGCAGAACTCCTTCCACTCTGAGTTGCCGGTTGAAGACCTTTCTTTTGAAGCTTAAGACGAAGATCATGAGAAGTAACTTTGCGATCTTCACAAGCCATTAACAAAAAGAAGTTAAAACCCAAAAAAGAAGTACAGGAATCCAACAAGAGTGGCAACTTATACTTGCATATGATAATAACATAATCAATCCATACTAGTGATCCGGGATCCATCATCATCATCAAAGAGATCATGTTCCCACTTGTCATCTTGCCTTTGCCTGCAAAAGTAATGACCATAAATATATCATTAAGTTTTCACTTCATTAAGCATTCAAACATCCAAGATGAAATTGCAACATTGGAGGTACAATGTAACTAACTAACTGAAGCAGTTATAACTATCCAGTCAAATAGAGAACATTCTGGAGACAGAAAGGCAGTAGCCAGTATCTCTCCACCAGTCAGCCTTCTAAATTCTCATGACTTTATTTCATCCTTCTTCTTTATCTTTAAGCCGCATAACTACCATTTAAAAGACATTCAATACACGCTCTGAATATCATTTTCACCAAATTTAACCAGCAAAATAAAAATGATCCTACGGAAGCAGATTTAACTTATGCAAAAGAATTTTAGATCGATGGAACATGAGATATTCAACAATACTCCAGTACCTTCCACGCAGTTGAATGAACTAAAGGAAAATGAAGTTATCCTAAAAGTTTAACCTCATATGCTTATGCTTTAAGGAACTAAATTAGAATCCTATGAAAACTTGAACTTAAGAAGTTTGGGAATTAATACATATGGATTATGCCTTTCTTCCCTATCATGGAGCTTCATGAGGTATGCTGCTAATTTGGGACATGAGTCGCAAAGCAAGTGGAAGGTATTAGTTGTTCTTTCTCTCGTTTAGTTCTCTTAAAGTCACTTGACAATGGTAACTGGTGGTGCACCTCGGCCAATGGTCTGAATAGGCCTAGACTTCATTCTTTCTGTTGGGAGGAGCTAAGATATCCCTTTGTGGTTTTTGTTCTCCTTGTTAGTATGAGGGGAATGATGTTAACCATGTGAGATTTCCTATTGAGACTTAGGTGGAAGCTATTACTGTTAACTGTCATTTACAAATAGTTAATGAAATAGCATATCATGACTCCACATGCCAGTAAATTGACAGAAAAACCTAATAATTAGACCTCTCTCCTACAGGACCTTGAATTAACATTGGCAGCTACAAAATCTCCATATCGTCACTAAAACTTTACATCAATCAAACATTACATTGGCAAACAAGTCTGCTAAATTTAGTATATTCCACTACCATGTAACCTTACAAAGTGGCGTAACCAAAAGCCAATTGAGTAATGTAACCCAAAGACAATCCTTGTACAAATCCTCACCGGTCTCTACCAATGTCTACAAGGAATTAAGCCTTAGGGCGGAGAGTTTCAAAGCATCCCATCAAGGTAACACAAAACAGCACCAATTCCAGTGAGTAGCAAATGCCTGTTTCAACTCAAGCAGGTCCCCTCCCTCACAGACCCAATCAAATACACTTCTCACTTGCCTCCACATTCACTTGAATCCAAACACCACGAGTCCACAAGGAGACGTACAATTAAGAACATAAGCAACGCCCAATACTTTGCATTAACTTCAGTCAATTCTTTTATCCCACATTGTAAGTCTTGAGTGGGTGCCGAAGCTAACCCTACTCTCTCCCCAACCCAAAATTTTTGGCAACGATACAAATTGAAACAGACCCTTGTTCTACCATAGCCTCTAACAAGCAACACATGCATGGTGGAATTAATGCGCACTAATAATTATACTACCCAAATGTGAGTTCCAGGAACAAGCCAAATCCACGAACACAATTATCAGAATAAAGGGGAAAATGAAAAGAAAAACAAACCTCTTGCCGGTGATTTGCCGTTGCGGCCGCGAAGAATCAGTGACGGTGTTTCCGTTAAGGCGTTCCTTGGCGGATCTCCTGACTCCACTGTCCACCCGATCAGCATACATCTTGTCTATGATTTACTCACTGTTCTCGGAATCGACGGAACAATTAGCCCCAAAAGCTACTACGAACCCTAATTTCGCAGCAAATCGGAGAAAGCAGATTCAATGGTAGGGAAGGGGGCACACCCCAGTCGCCCACCGAATGCTGAAATGGACGCAGTGGCAGCGAATCAAAACCCTAAAACCCCCGGTCTCCCTTTTACTATTTCTCCTGTTTCCTCTTCCGTTTATGTTTGGGTCGGCGAAGAGAAAACAGAAAGCTTGAGAGAAGTTGAATCTTTACGTCAGCAAGATTATCTCGGTGCGTTTGCGTTGGAGAGAGAGAGAGAGAGAGAGAGAGAGAGAGAGAGAGAGAGAGTGAGTAAAAAAGGGGCCTCTTCGCTGATTTTGGCCTTTTGGAGTAATGGTTTTTGGCGCCCCACAAGAGAAATGGACAATCCGGAGTATTATTTCAGCAGCAAGGAAAATGTAAATATCATGCAAATGCAATGGATTCATTGAAGGTAGGTTGTTCAAACAGTCAACCCTAAAACCATTTAAATTAAATTATTCATCTAATTTAATTCAAATAGAAAACTAATTAAAATTATAATTTTTGACAAATTGCATTGAATTGAATTTGGATTTATTTTTTAAAATTGATTCAATTCAATTTAATATAATATAACATAATTGTTTATACCTGGCCTAAAATATAAATCAGGCCCAAAAATAGAGAAAGCTTAAAATATAGCTATCCATAACCGATCTCTTTACAGGTCGGACAAAAGCGCTGCATAGTAACACCCTTCATCTCTGAAGGAGTTATAACAAACTCCTAATATCTTTTCCCACTTTCGGAAGAGGGATCTCAACAAACTCTACAAAAAATGGACAGTTATCCACTACAAAGACTATAATTACTTTAACAGTGATTATTGGCTCATCACTTATAAATACACTGATACTCTCATATATACTTAAGTTTCAATACACTAAAACCTGCTAAGACCCTTACTGACTTAAGCATCAGAGTGTTTTGCAGGTACCGTCCCCCATCTCCTCACAAACAACTCGGACAACGGCTGCTTGTCGCAGGCTAAGTCGGAAACCACCTAACTAAGAGTTTGGACCTTACGTTCAAGTCCAAACACGATCCAGTTTCAAGTAACCCTCGGAACATTAGCACCGTTGCCGGAGACCTGAGAATCAGCACTCCATGGCAGCGATCACCTCGAAGATGGACGTACAGCGTTGGAGTCAGATCCAGAGTACTAAGACACAGTACGAAACTTTGGTATTAATCGACTTTTCGAATACGCAATTTATCTGTCAGTCGTGATGGCGAGGGATAACGATAATAAAAATGCATAGAAAAGGGTGAAGAGAGAGATTTAAAGAGAATGAATTTTTGAATTTTGAAATAAACTGACTTATCGCTAAATATTCAATTTAAATTTTGTTTTACAGTTTGAATTGGACATTTGTTGTTCAATTAAAACAAACATTTGTCAAATATATAAAATGCCGGAGGACCAGAATTTATTATTATTGACTATCAGTAAACTATCAATATTTAAAAATATGGAATTAAATATTTTGTTATATTTATAGACTAAAGAAATTAAGTCTATTAAGTAATGCCTAAAATTATAAAGGGTAAACTAACATTTTTATCCATGAAAGTTGAAAACGCTGACATATCTTTTCATAGAAGATAGAAATTACCATTTGTACCATAAAGATTGACTTTCACAAGCAAAATTATCCAAACTCTAAATAATTATATAAAATATCCAAACTACCCTTGGTGAGTCTAATTCTCTTCAATTCTTCATCTACCGTTGTAAACCACCACTATTCTTTTCCTCCATCTTCTTCAATCGTCCTCTTTTTCTTTCTCTCCCCTCCATCTTTGTACTTTTTTCCTTCCTCTTCTCTCCCTATTGATGTTTCTCTCTTATCTGTCGTTTTTCTCTTTCTTCTGTGCATCAATGGTGGCTCCTCCTTTTGCTGCTGCGAGCTCCATCTTCTCATTCCTTCTCTTTCTTCTTCTTCGGAAGGTGTCTGGCTTCAAGAGGTAGCAATTTTGAGTCCTCTATTTTCTGCAACCACAACTTCTTCAGTGCTGAGTCCCTTCCTCTTCCAAACGTCGTGTCTTCGTCTTCTCCTTCCTTCGACGTCACTGCTCTCTTCTTCTCCTCCTGGCGATGTGTCTTCGTAATCTTCTCCTCCTAGTGCTGCTGGAATCGAATTAGTATTCTGTGTTATTTGCAACGAAAATTGTGATTTGAAATTTGATAAATTGATAATTTTTGGTAAAGAATGTTCTAAGAAATTAAGGTTTTATTTTGAATCTATGCATGTTTTATTCTTCGATTTGATCTATGTTTTTTTTGTGATTTTGAAGAGGATAGTCATTGGGTTATGTTGATGTTCAAGAGGTGAGATAGGAAAAGTGAGAGAGAGAGGGGGGAGAGAGAGAAGGAAGGGGAATGGTGCTGCAGTAGTGGTGGTTCACGGCTGATAGAGGTGCTGCAGATAGTGAGTGAGTGAGTTAGAGGATGGGTGAGCGAGAGAATAGGAGGGGGTGAGGAGTTGTGACACAGAGGAAGAGCTATAGACGAAGAATTGAGGAGGATGAGACTCACCAAGGGTAGTTTGAAAATTTTATGTAATTATTTGGAGTTTGGGTAATTTTGCTTGCAAAAGTCAATTTTATATGGGTATAAATAGTAATTAGAATTGAGGAGGATGAGACTCACTAAGGGTAGTTTGAAAATTTTATGTAATTATTTGAAGTTTGGATAATTTTGCTTGCAAAAGTCAAATTTATATGGATATAAATAGTAATTTTCATCTTTTATGAACAGATATGTCAGCGTTTTTAACTTTCATGAATAAAAATGGTAGTTTACTCAATAATAAATTCTGATAATTTTAGCATTAGATTTTTTTCTATTATAAAATAAAAAAACTTTATTTCCAAAAAAATTATCGAAACTTAATTTTCGGAATCTAATTTTTTTTGGAAGCAAGTTCACAACCATTATCATCGCCTGCAGGAGTATATAAGAATAGTACACAAGAGTATACATGAATAAGCCATCTTTAATAGGAGTACATAGGAGTAGCACACAAGCGTATACATGAATAAGCCGTCTTTGACAATGATGTAGTAAGCAATATTTAACAATGATGGAATAAGAATGGTGCTCCTCAACACAAAAAAAACTTAAAAGTTGAAGTTAATTAGAAATACGGCGAATTTTATTTTATAAAATTTATAGAGTTTGCGAGGAGTTACGACAAATTTGCCCCCACATAAAAAAAGGTGAGAACTCAAAGACATTTAACTTCCAGTGAAGTTGATAATTAAGAGCCGTTAAATGATTTGACTAATTTAAATAAATTTTCATCTAACGGCTCTCAACTCTCTATTTACGTGAAATTGACTGATCTGAATTAAAAAAAAAAGAGAAAATATAGGGAGCCAATGGAGTATTTGTACAATGTGTACAATGGATGTTTAGGGAAGTATTAGAGATATAAGTATTAATGTTATCTTTTTACATCGGCTGAAGTTTTTGGGATGAGTGGTATCATAACATACTATCAAAATTTTAGATCGGTCAAGAGTTCGATCTTTTGGTAAACCCAAAATCAGTTTAAGCTTTTGGGATGAGATGTTTATTATGGTTACATTGTACAAATATTCCATTGGGTAGGACTAAAAAAAAATGAATTCCAAAAATAAAGTTTTAATAATTTTTTTGGAAAAATAATATTTTTTTATTTTATAATAAAAAATCCAAGAATATATATATATATATATATAAGCACAAGGGCCAAAGGTATTAACAACCATGCCAAACCACAATTAAATTGAGCTATTAAATATTTTTACAAACTTGCATGAAGAATGATGATCATAGGTGAAAACATGTAATTGAGCATCAAACCCTCACCGGATGTGTTTGCACTCTATTCGCTCAAGTGTT